>NC_056743.1:54254740-54302240 GCF_019279795.1 Protopterus annectens | reverse complement strand
ATTACTAAATTGTAAACTGCTTTTTCATACTGAAACTTGGATTGTCTCTTTGTGGGTGTTTATCTATGCTTTTAAAGTGAGGTTTCTGTGTACTGCTTAGGTGGCATAATCTTGATAGAGGCCTGTTGTGTAGGCAGGAGGTTTTGTTTGTGTTTATGGCAGCCATTTTCTGCTGATTGTCTTCATTATTGAGAGTAACAAGGCCTCCTGACCTTTTGTTGTACGAGTGATTGGGTAATAGCAGGGGCTGAGTAGTAATCTGATCTTCCAACTCCTCTATTCTTACTGCTATATAAACCCTGTGTCTTATAAAGGTTCTACCTGTATTGTCAGGCTCTGGATTGCATTGCATAAGTGGAAATTCCTTAAGATTCCAAGAGCAGACTAAGTTATTTCTTACAGTTATTTCACTGAATTGCACTTCTGAAACACTTATAATTTTGCTATACAGTTGATCTACTATATTTTTGCACTGTTATAAAGCTTTTTTTATTGTTTCACTGCATTTATGTACTGTTTTAAACTGTTTTAACATTACTTTACTGTAAACTGCTTTTTCATACTGAGAGTTGTATTTTCTGTTTGTGATTGCTCTATCCAAACTTTTCTGTGCATTTTTGTCTGTTACAAGCATTCTCTAGTCTGCTCCTTGATCTGTTTAAAACTTTCATTTAGTGGCTACAGCTAGGAACTGTAATAGTGTGCATTACTATAATTTTTTTTTTATTTAAATTACTAAATTGTAAACTGCTTTTTCATACTGGGACTTGGATTTTCTTTTTGTGGGTGTTCTTTCTATGCTTTTAAAGTGAGGTTTCTGTGTTCTGCTCAGGTGGCATAATCTTGATAGAGGCCTGTTGTGTAGGCTGGAAGTTTTGTTTGTGTTTCTGGCAGCCATTTTCTGCTGATTGTCTTCATTATTGAGAGTAACAAGGCCTCCTGACCTTCTGTTGTACGAGTGATTGGGTAATAGCAGGGGCTGAGTAGTAATCTGATCTTCCCAACTCTTCCATTCTTACTGCTACATAAACCCTGTGTCTTATAAAGGCTTTGCTTGTATTGTTAGGCTCTGGATTGCATTGCATAAGTGGAAATTCCTTAAGATTCCAAGAGCAGGCTAAGTTATTTCTTACACTTATTTCACTGAATTGCACTTCTGAAATGCTTATAATTGTGCTATACAGTTGATCTACTATATTTTTGCACTGTTATAAAGCTTTTTTATTGTTTCACTGCATTTATGTACTGTTTTAAACTGTTTTAACATTACTTAACTGTAAACTGCTTTTTCATACTGAGTTGTATTTACTGTTTGTGATTGCTCTATCCAAACTTTTCTGTGCATTTTTGTCTGTTACAAGCATTCTCTAGTCTGCTCCTTTATCTGTTTAAAACTTTCATTTAATGGTTACAGCTAGGAACTGTAATAGTGTGCATTACTATATATATTTTTTATTTAAATTACTAAATTGTAAACTGCTTTTTCATACTGAGACTTGGATTTTCTCTTAGCGGGTGTTCTTTCTATGCTTTTAAAGTGAGGTTTCTGTGTTCTGCTCTGGTGACATAATCTTGATAGAGGCCTGTTGTGTAAGCTGGAAGATTTGTTTCTGTTTCTGGCAGCCATTTACTGCTGATTGTCTTCATTATTGAGACTAACAAGGCCTCCTGACCTTCTGTACTACAAGTGATTGGGTAATAGCAGGGGCTGAGTAGGAATCTGATCTTCCAAGTCTTCCATTCTTACTACAATATAAACCCTGTGTCTTATAAAGGTTCTGCTTGTATTGTCAGGCTCTGGATTGCATTGCATAAGTGGAAATTCCTTAAGATTCCAAGAGTAGGCTAAGTTATTTCTTACACTTATTTCACTGAATTGCACTTCTGAAATACTTATAATTGTGCTATACAGTTGATCTACTATATTTTGCACTGCTATAAAGCTTTTTTATTGTTTCACTGCATTTGTGTACTGTTTTAAACTCTTTTAGCATTACTTAACTGTAAACTGCATTTTCATACTGAGAGTTGTATTTTCTGTTTGTGATTGCTCTATCCAAATTTCTATGCATTTTTGTCTGTTACAAGCATTGTCTAGTCTGCTCCTTGATCTGTTTAAAACTTTCTTTTAGTGGCTACAGCTAGGAACTGTAATAGTGTGCATTACTATAATTTTATTTTTTATTTAAATTACTAAATTGTAAACTGCTTTTTCATACTGAAACTTGGATTGTCTCTTTGTGGGTGTTTATCTATGCTTTTAAAGTGAGGTTTCTGTGTACTGCTTAGGTGGCATAATCTTGATAGAGGCCTGTTGTGTAGGCAGGAGGTTTTGTTTGTGTTTATGGCAGCCATTTTCTGCTGATTGTCTTCATTATTGAGAGTAACAAGGCCTCCTGACCTTTTGTTGTACGAGTGATTGGGTAATAGCAGGGGCTGAGTAGTAATCTGATCTTCCAACTCCTCTATTCTTACTGCTATATAAACCCTGTGTCTTATAAAGGTTCTACTTGTATTGTCAGGCTCTGGATTGCATTGCATAAGTGGAAATTCCTTAAGATTCCAAGAGCAGACTAAGTTATTTCTTACAGTTATTTCACTGAATTGCACTTCTGAAACACTTATAATTTTGCTATACAGTTGATCTACTATATTTTTGCACTGTTATAAAGCTTTTTTATTGTTTCACTGCATTTATGTACTGTTTTAAACTGTTTTAACATTACTTTACTGTAAACTGCTTTTTCATACTGAGAGTTGTATTTTCTGTTTGTGATTGCTCTATCCAAACTTTTCTGTGCATTTTTGTCTGTTACAAGCATTCTCTAGTCTGCTCCTTGATCTGTTTAAAACTTTCATTTAGTGGCTACAGCTAGGAACTGTAATAGTGTGCATTACTATATATTTTTTTATTTAAATTACTAAATTGTAAACTGCTTTTTCATACTGGGACTTGGATTTTCTTTTTGTGGGTGTTCTTTCTATGCTTTTAAAGTGAGGTTTCTGTGTTCTGCTCAGGTGGCATAATCTTGATAGAGGCCTGTTGTGTAGGCTGGAAGTTTTGTTTGTGTTTCTGGCAGCCATTTTCTGCTGATTGTCTTCATTATTGAGAGTAACAAGGCCTCCTGACCTTCTGTTGTACGAGTGATTGGGTAATAGCAGGGGCTGAGTAGTAATCTGATCTTCCCAACTCTTCCATTCTTACTGCTACATAAACCCTGTGTCTTATAAAGGCTTTGCTTGTATTGTTAGGTTCTGGATTGCATTGCATAAGTGGAAATTCCTTAAGATTCCAAGAGCAGGCTAAGTTATTTCTTACACTTATTTCACTGAATTGCACTTCTGAAATGCTTATAATTGTGCTATACAGTTGATCTACTATATTTTTGCACTGTTATAAAGCTTTTTTTATTGTTTCACTGCATTTATGTACTGTTTTAAACTGTTTTAACATTACTTAACTGTAAACTGCTTTTTCATACTGAGTTGTATTTACTGTTTGTGATTGCTCTATCCGAACTTTTCTGTGCATTTTTGTCTGTTACAAGCATTCTCTAGTCTGCTCCTTTATCTGTTTAAAACTTTCATTTAATGGTTACAGCTAGGAACTGTAATAGTGTGCATTACTATATATATTTTTTATTTAAATTACTAAATTGTAAACTGCTTTTTCATACTGAGACTTGGATTTTCTCTTAGCGGGTGTTCTTTCTATGCTTTTAAAGTGAGGTTTCTGTGTTCTGCTCTGGTGGCATAATCTTGATAGAGGCCTGCTGTGTAAGCTGGAAGATTTGTTTCTGTTTCTGGCAGCCATTTACTGCTGATTGTCTTCATTATTGAGAGTAACAAGGCCTCCTGACCTTCTGTTGTACAAGTGATTGGGTAATAGCAGGGGCTGAGTAGTAATCTGATCTTCCCAAATCTTCCATTCTTACTGCTATATAAACCCTGTGTCTTATACAGGCTCTGCTTGTATTGCCAGGCTCTGGATTGCTTTGCATAAGTGGAAATTCCTTTAGATTTCAAGAGCAGGCTAAGTTATTTCTTACACTTATTTTACTGAATTGCACTTCTGAAACGTTTATAATTGTGCTATACAGTTGATCTACTATATTTTTGCACTGTTATAAAGCTTTTTTTATTGTTTCACTGCATTTATCTACTGTTTTAAACTGTTTTAACATTACTTAACTGTAAACTGCATTTCCATACTGAGAGTTGTATTTTCTGTTTGTGATTGCTCTATCCAAAATTTTCTGTGCATTTTTGTCTGTTAAAAGCATTCTCTAGTCTGCTCCTTGATCTGTTTAAAACTTTAATTTAGTGGCTACAGCTTGGAACTGTAATAGTGTGCATTACTATAATTTTTTTTAATTTAAATTACTAAATTGTAAACTGCTTTTTCATACTGAGACTTGGATTTTCTCTTTGTGGGTGTTCTTTCTATGCTTTTAAAGTGAGGTTTCTGTGTTCTGCTCAGGTGGCATAATCTTGATAGAGGCCTGTTGTGTAGGCTGGAAGTTTTGTTTGTGTTTCTGGCAGCCATTTTCTGCCGATTGTCTTCATTATTGAGAGTAACAAGGCCTCCTGACCTTCTGTAGTACGAGTGATTGGGTAATAGCAGGGGCTGAGGAGTAATCTGATCTTCCCAACTCTTCCATTCTTACTGCTATATAAACCCTTTGTCTTATAAAGGCTCTGCTTGTATTGTCAGGCTCTGGATTATTTCTTACAGTTATTTCACATAATTGCACTTCTGAAATGCTTATAATTGTGCTATACAGTTGATCTACTATATTTTCCACTGTTATAAAGCTTTTTTTATTGTTTCACTGTGTTTATGTACTGTTTTAAACTGTTTTAACATTACTTAACTGTAAACTGCTTTTTCATACTGAGAATTGTATTTTCTGTTTGTGATTGCTCTATCCGAACTTTTCTGTACATTTCTGTATGTTAAAAGCATTCTCTAGTCTGCTCCTTGATCTGTTTAAAATGTCTCCCTAGTGTTGTGTGTTCTTATACTTGGTGGCTTTGCAGTTGCCCGCCCACACTGTATATTTGATCTGTGACACTCCTCCCAGTCTAGTGTCATTAATTCACTCAATCTAATAGAGAACATTTGTGAAGGCCAACCCACTCAGACTATTAACGTTGAATTAACTTCTGTGCCAGTTTTCTCCATTTCCACTTTACTGGAAAAAAAAGTTAAGCTTGCTTCCCCCCGTTCCTGTGGCAGGTCAGATACGGATTTGGTGTGTCCAGGAATGTTTGTGAGCTCCTAAGCCCCTCCCCCCCACTTAACTGGGGTTAAACTATTCCTGGCACCATAAAGTCAGTTTTTCAAAATTTCCCTTGCAACTAGCCAGCTTTTTAGTTTTAGCACTCATCTGTTTCTTTGATCTCAGCACTTGTTCAGAACTCATTGTAAGCACTAAATAAGTCACAAATTACTACAGCACTCAACTTTCCTCACTTGTCTAGAGGAAAACAGTTTTTAGTACTTAATAAATAAGCACCTATTCAGGCATGTCTAAAGATCAGCTCCCGGTGTTTTCTCCTGTCTACCTGATGAATCTGGGCATCTTGGGACAATGCAGCAATTGCCTCATCTACACAGACAACCCTCTCCTCCAACCACCCAACACTATGACCTGTGAGGGATGCACTTATACAGCCAAACTGGAAGCAAAGCTCTCTTTACCAAAGACAGGCCTGGACAGTCAAGAGGAGAAGGTAAACAGTTGCACCGCACCACACTCATCACATAGTCCTTCAAAACCTACACCACCAAAACACACACACAGAACCACAAAACACACACCTACATCTGTGGAGGCTCTCTGTACTAATCTGCCCAAACAACAGAGACCTCCAAAGCAGAAATGCAAGCAACCTCCACCCCTCAACACAACCCAAATGACACATAGTCCACATACTCAGTGTGCCACTCAACTACAGCCCATAAGACATAATGTACCCAACACTCTAGTCATAGGTGACTCTATAGTCAGGCACACTGATGTTCCACTCACCAGGCTAAACAAGGAAAAAGCTACTGTCAGCTGCCTGTCAGGTGCCAGGATCTGCCACATAACGCATGCACTCAGGTCACACCACAACAAGTACAAATATGACTCTGTCATTGTCCGTGTTGGTGTGAATGACCTGAGACGCATCTCCCTGGACTACATGAAAAGACACATGGAGGAGCTCTCTGATTTTGTAGCCCAGGTCGGTATGACCCTAGCCCTGAGTAGCATCCTGCCATCACCCAGAATGATACCACAGTACAAGGCAAAATTATTGACTTTAACAATTGGCTAAGCTTCTGGTGTCATTCTAAGGGAATCCAGTATCTGTCTGCCTGGGATGACATGATCGACAGACCACACTGCTTTGCCAGAGATGGCCTGCACCTGTCGCCCTTGGGATTCTGGATACTGGCAAAGGCTCTTGCCACCCCTATAGTGCCTTTTTTAGGCAAGGTTCAAATAACAAATTCACCACCATAACAGCTACAAGCAAGCAAAATCTGAGGGTAATGCTACTCAATGCTAGAAGTCTAAACCTCAAAATGCACTCACCCAAGGCACTCCTTAAAATGGAGAACATTGACATCTGTGCAGTGACAGAGACCTAGTTCAAAGCTCCAGAGAGCACCCCTGGATTACCAGGCTATAATTCATACCACACCTTTCAGCCACCAAACCCAGACCGATACACTAAAGGTGGAGGCATGTCCATATTCATTAAGGATATCCACACCTCCAAGCTAGTTGCTCAGCATAATGCATCCAAGATTATCCAAGTTCAACTAACTCTGGGCAAAACCGCAATCCAGATTGTAGCTTGCTACAGACTCCCCACCATGCCCCAGGATTCCCACTCCTCTTTTCTTGATACACTGGAAAATATTAAGGTACAACCCAACACTCTAATAATGTGTGATTTCAACTACCCTACCATTAACTGGGAAAACTACTCATGTACCAACTCATTTCTCTCAATGTTTTCTGGAAATCATCAATTCCAATGCATTGGATCAACTTATCCACACCTCCACCAGAGGCAGCAATATCCTAGACCTGGTCATCACCAACATGGGTGACCGGTGTACCACACCAGAGGTCAGCTCCTCGTTGGTCAGATCCGACCACAAGCTAATCACCCTGGACATCCACATCCCGCTCCCACCCCCCATTAGGAAAACAACTGAAAAAAATTTCTCCAAAGCCAACTTCACGCTTCTTAAGACAGAAGTGGCAAACTTCATGACACCCATGCAGATGGACAATAGAGGTACGACTGCTGAATCCTACACAAATGCACTTTACAAACACTTACACGAGTGCATGGATCGTGCTATCCCTAACAGAACCAAGATGCTATCCTCCAAAAAAAAGGAAGCCAATCTGGTGGTCTTCTGCCATAAACAAACTCTACAACAGAAGAAAGAAACTGTTGCAAAAAAAAGTAAAATCCCATGATTGGAGGAACTCCCTGGTCAGCCTCAGTAAGAATCTGAGATGCCTCATAAAATCCTCCAAAGCTAGTTATGAAAACAAAATTGCCACTGATTCTAAAGACAACCACAAAGCATTCTATAGCTATGTCAAAAATCTCAATGGCAACACTCAGATCTGCTCTGAGTTACAGCACAATGACACTAAATATACAGAACCAACTGACATTGCCAACATCCTGGCAGATAGATTCAGTGCTAACTTTATCCCCCCCTCTCACCCCCTAAAGGGCCCATCTTTATACCAGAAGAATGCAAAGTTCCTGTAATCACGGCTGCACAGGTAAAAACTTCACTCTCCAAAGCCAAGAACACAACATCCATGGGACCTGACAACATCCCAGGCTGCCTTCTACATGAACTACAGAATGAACTGGCACCCCACCTAAGTACCATGTTCAATCATAGCCTCACCTCAGGCTTTGTGCCCATTGAAAGGCGCACTGTGACAGTTATCCAACTCCACAAAGGGGGGGCCACAACAAACCCCGGGAACTACCGCCCCATTAGCCTGATGAGCCTCGTCTGCAAGGCCATGGAACGTATCATCATGAACTCATAAACAAAGACATTGGAGATCTCCAAACCCTGGACCCCACACAGTTTGGGTTTGTAAAAGGCAGATCATGTCTCCTAAATCTGATAGACTTCTTTGAAGTAGTCACCAAAGCCATAGATGAGGGTAAGGTGGTTTACACAGCCTATCTAGATCTCGCCAAGGCGTTCAACACCATCCCCCACTCTGGAATTATAGATAAACTAACTAAACTAGGTATAAATCCCTATATCACAAGATGGGTTGCCAATTGGCTTACTGAAACAACCCAAACTGTGAAAGTAGCAGACTCCAAATCAGACTTCAGACCAGTGACAAGTGGAGTACCACAGGGTTCAGTCCTGGGTCCTCTCCTGTTTGGTATCTACTTCTCTGAAGTACAGGCTAACACAGAAGGTCGTTGGCTTACTAAATTCGCAGATGACTGCAAACTAGGAGCCATAACTGAAACTCCTAACGATGTGGACATCCTACAAAAGGGCCTCACTGAGACAGATGCCTGGTGTCAAAGACATGGTCTCAAGCTCAATGCCAAAAAGTGCATTGTCATCCCCTTTGGTAAAAATTCTGTACCCATGAACTACCACATAGGCGGTAGTCTACTTAACACTGAAAGTGTGATAAGAGACCTTGGGACACAGGTGGACAGTAGTCTCTCTATTGATAATCACATCGCCAAAGTGGTCAGGAAATCCTTCTACATGGCACACCTCATCACAAAAGGTTTCTCATCCAGAAAAAAGAGGTCATTGTTCTCCTCTACTCATCACTCATTAGACCCATTATAGAGTAAAACGCCCCTTTTGGTTTGTACCTCACAAGACATCTACAACAACTGGAAAGGCCGCAAAAATACCTTACAAAGAGGATTACTGGCCTCAAACAGATGCCTTACGCAGACCATCTAAAAAGACTCCAGCTTCACTCCGTCGCATATCGCCTACTCAGAGGCGATCTCTGCCTAACATACAAAGCTATGTCAAACCCAGAGCTGTTGGACATGCTCCACTTAAAGAAATCCCAATCCCTCCAAGCTACATGCTCTAGGGACCTAAACCTTGTCACTGCAATAAACAGAACATGCTGGAGGGATAGATTCCTGTCCCAGAGACTTCCCATACTCTGGAACAGACTACCTATCTATGTCAAAGAGAGCTCCTCATTAGCACTCTTCAAGAAAAATCTTGATGATTGGATGGGTAATAGGAAATTCACCCCGGGGATCACTTCTGTGTTTCTGCTTGACAGGGGTACAGGAAAATAATTTTCTTGGGTGGCGAAAGCCAGGGTACATTTTTGGCTAGTCTTGTATAGGCCCTAGGGCCAATAGCCTAGTACCTACATATGAACCTATTACATCACTCACTTCCCCCTTTTATCCTGCCAAATTTCACTTCATGTAGCTTGAGCTAAAATGGACTCACATTCTGACATATTTCCACTTCCAATCTTCTAATCAAGACTATCTGGGCTGCACTCTTAATTCATCACACCAGTCAACCAAGAGCCTAAGCCATAATGGCACTTGCTGACATTTTCATTGTACGTCATACATCACACTGTGCAGTGACAACGTTACCAGCTTCTAATGTTGGCATGTGCTGTGCAGCTAAGGGGTTAAACCACTGATTTAAGACATTAATTAGTATGTTCATTATAATCATGCCTACACTCTGCAGAAAGATACTTATTTGTCCCTTTCATTATGCATACTTGGTTTCATGTTACTCATCCATTTATTGTATTTTTGTATACCTTTCTCTTTCTTTCCTTTTTTTGCATCATACTTAAAGCTCACGTGTCAACCTTTATTACCTCTTTTTTGTCTAGTGCTTTAAATTGTGTAAAGCCCCCTGCTCCATTTACATGCAGTCCTTTATTATTCTCCCTTTTCCTTCATGACGGGAAGGCATTGTCAGATTTGCTCCCATCTTCACAACATCAACACAAATGTATGACTCCACCTCCCCTTGCAGCATCACTCCCCCATTCCTTTCCCATGATGGCAGTTAATATTTCTACAGGGATCTGACCCCCCCACACATTACTTCACCTTTACTACACAATTAATACATTAACATTATGTCACCCCATGTAACTGAATGCTGTTGCCAGTGTCATAATTTAGTATCTCCATTTCATCCCTCATATCAATCATGAACAATGTCATTCTTCATGATTTACTTCTTGTGCCAGTCTTGGTTAATCAATCTGTCTTTCGCTCTAAAAAAAATTCCTCATACCTCTCAACTGTCCACATTTTTGAAGAATGTTAAATTTTTTGCTTCATATTTTTGGTCTGGTCATAAAATATTGGTTTTCTGGCAAACCATTAAGGATTGAAGTAAAACAAAAATAAAGATAAAAGTGTGTTTCATACTTCAGAAAATTCATGCTAATGCAAAATCTGTTACTCTTATCAACTTTTTAAGTTTGTAAGAGCAATATTTAAAAATTGCCCCTATTTTCAGACCTTCATCCCCCATTGTATATGTCTTCATCCAAATTTCTTTCTCTTGGGTGTTGAGAATTATAATCCCAATACTGTCAGGCTCTCTACCATCAAAGGCTTTCACAAAATGTTACTGTTCACTGTCTCTTGAACTTAAAACTCTTTCATTCATTAAAGGACACAATTCAGGAGCTGCTGCTTCCACTTAATTTTCCTCTGTTCCTCTCCTCATTTCCTGAAACAACTATAATTTCTCCTTAAGTTTTTGTTGTTTTAAGAACAAAGGGAAATATCCAACTTCTCTCCCCTGTTTAGTTTGTGCCTTTCCTTTTTCCATTATTTTTGAGTTCTTTTTCAACTCCTCTGTCACTGCAGCTCCCATTCATAACACTTATTGCTTTCTTCAAAAATTCCAAGGTTTCTGCAGAATTCACAAAAGATTCAGTTGTACTTTGGACAAAAATTCTCATCGTAACTGGACAGAGCAGTCTCCATCCTTATACCTGTTTCTTTATGGGCACTGATGACTGGAAGCACTGCATTTTGTTTCACCCTAATTTCATATGAGAACTCATGCTTGACACATACGCGGGCATCTCTAAGTTCAGTTTCTTATTAGCTTGCCACATTACCCTTAAACTTCTTTCTTTCATCTCAAATGTTGGAAGTCGTATCACCAACCCCAGTGTTGTACAGGTCTGCTGCACTAGGTACCATGCAGTGCAATATGCTTCTACAGGTCTTATGAACCAGGTACCATGCAGTACAATGTGCTTGTACAGATCTTCTGCACTGGGTACCATGCAGTACAATGTGCTTGTACAGGTCTTGTGCACCAGGTAACATGCGGTACAATGTGCTTGTACAGGTCTTTAGCACCAGGTACCATGTGGTACAATGTGCTTATACAGGTTTTCTGTACTAGGTACCATGCAGTACAATGTGCTTGTACAGGTGTTCTGCACCAGGTACCATGCAGTGCAATGCTCTTGTACAGTTCTTCTGCACCAGGTAACATGTGCCACAATGTGCTTGTAAAGGTCTTCTGCACTGACACTGAGTACTATGCAGTACAATGTGCTTGTACAGGACTTCTGCACCAGGTACCATGCAGTACAATGTGCTTGTACATGTCTTTTCCACCAGTTACCACAGGGTTACAATGTACTTGTATAGGTCTTCTGCACCAGATACCTAGCAGTACAATGTGCTTGTACAGGTCTTTTGCAGCAGGTACCATGTGGCACAATGTGCTTGTACAGGTCTTTTGCACCAGCTGCCATGAAGTACAATGTACTTGTACAGGTCTTCTGCACCAGATACCAAGCAGTAGATTGTGCTTGTACAGTTCTTCTGCACCAGCTGCCATGAAGTACAATGTACTTGTACAGGTCTTCTGCACCAGGTACCAAGCAGTACAATGTGCTTGTACATGTCTTCTGCACTGGGTACCATGTGGTACAATGTGCTTGTACAGGTCTTTTGCACCAGGTACCATTTGGCACAATGTGCTTGTGCAGGTCTTTTGCACCAGATACCAAGCAGTACAATGTGCTTGTACAGGTCTTCTGCACCGAGTACCATGCAGTACAATGTGCTTGTACAGGTCTTCTGCACCAGGTGCCATGTGGTACAATGTGCTTGTACAGGTCTTTTGCACCAGGTACCATGCAGTACAATGTGCTTGTACAGGTCTTCTGCACCAGGTGCCATGTGGTACAATGTGCTTGTACAGGTCTTTTGCACCAGGTACCATGTGGTACAATGTGCTTGTACAGGTCTTCTGCACCAGGTACCATGTGGTACAATGTGCTTGTACAGGTCTTCTGCACCAGGTACTATGTGGTACAATGTGCTTGTACAGGTCTTCTACACCAGATACCAAGCAGTACAATGTGCTTGTGCAGGTCTTTTGCAGCAGTTACCATGTGGTACAATGTACTTGTGCAGGTCTTCTTCACCAGATACCAAGCAGTACATCATGCTTGTACAGGTGTTCTGCACCAGGTACCATGCACTGCAATGCTCTTGTACATGTCTTCTGCACCAGGTACCATGTGCCACAATGTGCTTGTACAGGTCCTTTGCACCAGCTGCCATGAAGTACAATGTACTTGTACAGGTCTTCTGCACCAGATACCAAGCAGTACAATGTGCTTGTACAGGTCTTCTGCACTGGGTACCATGCAGTACAATGTGCTTGTACAGGTGTTCTGCAGCAGGTACCATGTGGTACAATGTGCCTGTACAGGTCATCTGCACTGGGTACCATGCAGTACAATGTGCTTATACAGGTATTCTGCACCAGGTACCATGCAGTGCAATGCTCTTGCACAGGTCTTCTGCACCAGGTACCATGTGGCACAATGTGCATATACAGGTCTTTTGCTCTAGCTGCCATGAGGTACAATATACTTGTACAGGTCTTCTGCACCAGATACGAAGCAGTACAATGTGCTTGTGCAGGTAATTTGCACCAGCTACCATGTGGTACAATGTACTTGTACAGGTCTTCTGCACCAGATACCAAGCAGTACAATGTGCTTGTACAGGTCTTCTGCACCAGGTACTATGTGGTACAATGTGCTTGTACACGTCTTCTGCACTGGGTACCATGCAGTACAATGTGCTTGTACAGGTGTTCTGCACCAGGTACCATGCAGTGCAATGCTCTTATACAGGTCTTCTGCACCAGGTACCATGTGGCACAATGTGCTTGTACAGGTCTTTTGCACCAGCTGCTATAACATACAATGTACTTGTACAGGTCTTCTGCACCGGATACCAAGCAGTACAATGTGCTTGTACAGGTCTTCTGCACCAGGTACCATGTGGTACAATGTGCTTGTACAGGTCTTCTGCACTGGGTACCATGCAGTACAATGTGCTTGTACAGGTGTTCTGCACCAGGTACCATGCAGTGCAATGCTCTTGTACAGGTCTTCTGCACCAGGTACCATGTGGCACAATGTGCTTGTACAGGTCTTTTGCACCAGCTGCAATGAAGTACAATGTACTTGTACAGGTCTTCTGCACCAGATACCAAGCAGTACAATGTGCTTGTACAGGTCTTTTGCACCATGTACTATGTGGTACAATGTGCTTGTACAGGTCTTCTGCACCAGGTGCCATGTGGTACAATGTGCTTGTAGAGGTCTTCTTCACCAGATACCAAGCAGTACAATGTGCTTGTACAGGTCTTCTGCACCAGGTACCATGTGGTACAATGTGCTTCTACAGGTCTTCTGCACTGGGTACCATGCAGTACAATGTGCTTATACAGGTGTTCTGCACCAGGTACGATGCAGTGCAATGCTCTTGTACAGGTATTCTGCACCAGGAACCATGTGACACAATGTGCTTGTACAGGTCTTTTGCACCAGCTGCAATGAAGTACAATGTACTTGCACAGGTGTTCTGCACCAGATACCAAGCAGTACAATGTGCTTGTACAGGTCTTCTGCACCGGGTACCATGCAGTACAATGTGCTTGCACAGGTCTTCTGCACCAAGTGCCACATGGTACACTGTGCTTGTACAGGTCTTTTGTACCAGGTACCATGTGGCACAATGTGCATGTACAGATTTTTTTGCACCAGCTGCCATGAAGTACAATGTACTTGTAGAGGTCTTCTGCACCAGATACCAAGCAGTACAATGTGCCTGTACAGGTCTTCTGCACCATGTACTATGTGGTACAATGTGCTTGTACAGGTCTTCTGCACCAGGTACCATGAGGTAAAATTTACTTGTACAGGTCTTCAGAACCATATACCAAGCAGTACAATGTGCTTGTAAAGGTCTTTTGCACCAGGTACCATGCGGTACAATGTGCTTGTACAGGTCTTCTGCACCAGGTGCCATGTGGTGCAATGTGCCTGTACAGGTATTCTGCACCAGATACCAAGCAGTACAATGTGCTTGTACAGGTCTTCTGCACTAGGTGCCCTGTGGTACAATGTGCTTGTACAGGTCTTCTGCACCAGATATCAAGCAGTACAATGTACTTGTACAGGTCTTCTGCACCAGATAGGAAGCAGTACAATGTGCTTGTACAGGTCTTCTGCACTGGGTACTATGCAGTACAATGTGCTTGTACAGGTGTTCTGCACCAGGTACCATGCAGTGCAATGTTCTTGTACAGGTCTTCTGCACCAGATACCATGTGGCACAATGTGCTTGTACAGGTCTTTTGCACCAGATACCAAGCAGTACAATCTGCTTGTACAGGTCTTCTTCACCAGCCCCCAAGAGGTACAATGTACTTGTACAGGTCTTCTGCACCATATACCAAGCAGTACGATGTGCTTATACAGGTCTTTTGCACCCATTACCATGTGGTAAAATGTACTTGTACAGGTCTTCTGCACCAGATACCAAGCAGCACAATGTGCTTGTACAGGTCTTCTGCACCAGGTAGCATGTGGTACAATGTGCTTCTACAGGTCTTCTGCATTGGGTACCATGCAGTACAATGTGCTTGTACAGGTCTTCTGCACCAGGTATGATGCAGTGCAATGCTCTTGTACAGGTATTCTGCACCAGGAACCATGTGGCACAATGTGCTTGTACAGGTCTTTTGCACCAGCTGCAATGAAGTACAATGTACTTGTACAGGTGTTCTGCACCAGATACCAAGCAGTACAATGTGCTTGTACAGGTCTTCTGCACTGGGTACCATGCGGTCCAATGTGCTTGTACAGGTATTCTGCATCAGGTGCCACGTGGTACAATGTGCTTGTTCAGGTCTTTTGCACCAGGTACCATGTGGCACAATGTGCATGTACAGGTTTTTTGCACCAGCTGCCATTAAGTACAATGTACTTGTACAGGTGTTCTGCGCCAGATACCAAGCAGTACAATGTGCTTGTACAGGTCTTCTGTGCCATGTATCATGTGGTACAATGTGCTTGTACAGGTCTTCTGCACCAGGTACCATGAGGTACAATTTACTTGTACAGGTCTTCTGCACCATATACCAAGCAGTACAATGTGCTTGTAAAGGTCTTTTGCACCAGGTGCCATGTGGTACAATGTGCCTGTACAGGTCTTCTGCACCAGATACCAAGCAGTACAATGTGCTTGTACAGGTCTTCTGCACCATATACCAAGCAGTACAATGTGCTTATACAGGTCTTTTGCACCCATTACCATGTGGTAAAATGTACTTGTACAGGTCTTCTGCACCAGATACCAAGCAGCACAATGTGCTTGTACAGGTCTTCTGCACCAGGTAGCATGTGGTACAATGTGCTTCTACAGGTCTTCTGCATTGGGTACCATGCAGTACAATGTGCTTGTACAGGTCTTCTGCACCAGGTATGATGCAGTGCAATGCTCTTGTACAGGTATTCTGCACCAGGAACCATGTGGCACAATGTGCTTGTACAGGTCTTTTGCACCAGCTGCAATGAAGTACAATGTACTTGTACAGGTGTTCTGCACCAGATACCAAGCAGTACAATGTGCTTGTACAGGTCTTCTGCACTGGGTACCATGCGGTCCAATGTGCTTGTACAGGTATTCTGCATCAGGTGCCACATGGTACAATGTGCTTGTTCAGGTCTTTTGCACCAGGTACCATGTGGCACAATGTGCATGTACAGGTTTTTTGCACCAGCTGCCATTAAGTACAATGTACTTGTACAGGTGTTCTGCGCCATGTATCATGTGGTACAATGTGCTTGTACAGGTCTTCTGCACCAGGTACCATGAGGTACAATTTACTTGTACAGGTCTTCTGCACCATATACCAAGCAGTACAATGTGCTTGTAAAGGTCTTTTGCACCGGGTACCATGCGGTAGAATGTGCTTGTACAGGTCTTCTGCACCAGGTGCCATGTGGTACAATGTGCCTGTACAGGTCTTCTGCACCAGATACCAAGCAGTACAATGTGCTAGTACAGGTCTTCTGCACCATGTACCATGTGGTACAATGTGCTTGTACAGGTCTTCTGCAGCAGGAGCCATGTGGTACAATGTGTTTGTACAGGTCTTCTGCACTAGATATCAAGCAGTACAATGTACTTGTACAGGTCTTCTGCACCAGATACCAAGCAGTACAATGTGCTTGTACAGGTCTTTTGCAGAAGTTACCATGTGGTATAATGTACTTGTGCAGGTCTTCTTCACCAGATACCAAGCAGTGCAATGTGCTTGTACAGGTGTTCTGCACCAGGTACCATGCAGTGCAATGCTCTTGTACAGGTCTTCTGCACCAGGTACCATGTCCCACAATGTGCTTGTACAGGTCTTTTGCACCAGATACCAAGCAGTACAATGTGCTTGTACAGGTCTTCTGCAAAGAGTACCATGTGGTACAATGTGCTTGTACAGGTCTTCTGCACCAGGTGCCATGTGGTACAATGTGCTTGTACACGTCTTTTGCACCAGGTACCATGTGGCACAATCTGCATGTACAGGTTTTTTGCACCAGCTGCCATGAAGTACAATGTACTTGTACAGGTCTTCTGCACCAGATACCAAGCAGTACAATGTGCTTGTACAGGTCTTCTGCACCATATACCATGCAGTACAATGTGCTTGTACAGGTCTTCTGCATCAGGTGCCATGTGGTACAATGTGCCTGTACAGGTCTTCTGCACCAGATACCAAGCAGTACAATGTGCTTGTACAGGTTTTCTGTACCATGTACCATGTGGTACAATGTGCTTGTACAGGTCTTCTGCACCGGGTTCCATGTGGTACAATGTGCTTGTACAGGTCTTTTGCACCAGGTACCATGCAGTGCAATGCTCTTGTACATGTCTTCTGCACCAGGTACCATGTGCCACAATGTGCTTGTACAGATCTTTTGCACCAGCTGCCATGAAGTACAATGTACTTGTACAGGTCTTCTGCACCAGATACCAAGCAGTACAATGTGCTTGCACAGGTCTTCTGCACCATGTGGTACAATGTGCTTCTACAGGTCTTCTGCACCAGGTGCTATGTGGTACAATGTGCTTGTACAGGTCATCTGCACCAGATATCAAGCAGTACAATGTACTTGTACAGGTCTTCTGCACCAGATACCAAGCAGTACAATGTGCTTGTACAGGTCTTTTGCAGCAGTTACCATGTGGTACAATGTACTTCTGCAGGTCTTCTTCACCAGATACCAAGCAGTACATCATGCTTGTACAGGTGTTCTGCACCAGGTACCATACAGTGCAATGCTCTTGTACATGTCTTCTACACCAGGTACCATGTGCCACAATGTGCTTGTACCGGTCCTTTACACCACTGGGTACCATGCAGTACAATGTGCTTGTACAGGTGTTCGGCACCAGGTACCATGTGGTACAATGTGCCTGTACAGGTCTTCTGCACTGGGTACCATGCAGTACAATGTACTTGCACAGGTATTCTGCACCAGGTACCATGCAGTGCAATGCTCTTGCACAGGTCTTCTGCACCAGGTACCATGTGGCACAATATGCATATACAGGTTCTTTGCTCCAGCTGCCATGAGGTACAATATACTTGTACAGGTCTTCTGCACCAGATACCAAGCAGTACAATGTGCTTGTGCAGGTCATTTCCACCAGCTACCATGTGGTACAATGTACTTGTACAGGTCTTCTGCACCAGATACCAAGCAGTACAATGTGCTTGTACAGGTCTTCTGCACCAGATACCAAGCAGTACAATGTGCTTGTACAGGTCTTCTGCACCAGGTACCATGTGGTACAATGTGCTTGTACAGGTCTTCTGCACTGGGTACCATGCAGTACAATGTGCTTGTACAGGTGTTCTGCACCAGGTACCATGCAGTGCAATGCTCTTGTACAGGTCTTCTGCACCAGGTACCATGTGGCACAATGTGCTTGCACAGGTCTTTTGCACCAGCTGCCATAATGTACAATGTACTTGTACATGTCTTCTGCACCGGATACCAAGCCGTACAATGTGCTTGTACAGGTCTTCTGCACTGGGCGCCATGCAGTGCAATGTGCTTATACAGGTCTTCTGCACCAGGTATCATGTGGCACAATGTGCTTGTACAGGTCTTTTGCACTAGCTGCCATGACGTACAATGTGCTTGTACAGGTCTTCTGCACTGGATACCAAGCAGTACAATGTGCTTGTACAGGCCCTCTGCACCAGATACCAATCAGTACAATGTGCTTGTTCAGGTCTATTGCACCATGTACCATGTGGTGCAATGTGCTTGTACAGGTCTTCTGTATTGGGTACCATGCAGTACAATGTTTTTGTACAGGTCTTCTGCACCAGGTACCATGTGGCACAATGTGCTTATACAGGTCTTTGCACCAGCTGCCATGGGATACAATGTACTTGTACAGGTCTTCTGCACTAGATACCAAGCAGTACAATGTGCTTGTACAGGTCTTTTGCACCAGCTGCCATGAAGTACAATGTAGTTGTACAGGTCTTCTGCACCAGATACCAAGCAGTACAATGTGCTTGTACAGGTCTTCTGCACCAGGTACCATGTGGCACAATGTGCTTATACAGGTCTTTTGCACCAGCTGCCATGAGGTACAATGTACTTGTACAGGTCTTCTGCACCAGATTCCAAGCAGTATGTGCAGGTCTTCTGCACCAGGTACCACGTGGTACCATGTGCCTATACAGGTCTTCTGCACTGGGTACCATTCAGTACAATGTGCTTGTACAGATATTCTGCACCAGGTACCATGCAGTGCAATGCTCTTGTACAGGTCTTCTGCACCAGGTACCATGTGGCACAATGTGCTTGTACAGGTCTTTTGCACCAGCTGCCATGAAGTACAATGTACTTGTGCAGGTCTTCTGCACCTGATACCAAGCAGTACAATGTGCTTGTACAGGTCTTCTGCACCGGGTACCATGCAGTACAATGTGCTTGTACAGGTCTTCTGCACCAGATACCAAGCAGTACAATGTGCTTGTACAGGTCTTCTGCACCAGATACCAAGCAGTACAATGTGCTTGTACAGGTCTTCTGCACCAGGTACCATGTGGTACAATGTGCTTGTACAGGTCTTCTGCACTGGGTACCATGCAGTACAATGTGCTTGTACAGGTGTTCTGCACCAGGTACCATGCAGTGCAATGCTCTTGTACAGGTCTTCTGCACCAGGTACCATGTGGCACAATGTGCTTGCACAGGTCTTTTGCACCAGCTGCCATAATGTACAATGTACTTGTACATGTCTTCTGCACCGGATACCAAGCCGTACAATGTGCTTGTACAGGTCTTCTGCACTGGGCGCCATGCAGTGCAATGTGCTTATACAGGTCTTCTGCACCAGGTATCATGTGGCACAATGTGCTTGTACAGGTCTTTGCACTGCCATGACGTACAATGTGCTTGTACAGGTCTTCTGCACTGGATACCAAGCAGTACAATGTGCTTGTACAGGCCCTCTGCACCAGATACCAATCAGTACAATGTGCTTGCACAGGTTTTTTGCACCAGCTGCCATAATGTACAATGTACTTGTACATGTCTTCTGCACCGGATACCAAGCCGTACAATGTGCTTGTACAGGTCTTCTGCACTGGAACCATGCAGTGCAATGTGCTTATACAGGTCTTCTGCACCAGGTATCATGTGGCACAATGTGCTTGTACAGGTCTTTTGCACTAGCTGCCATGACGTACAATGTGCTTGTACAGGTCTTCTGCACTGGATACCAAGCAGTACAATGTGCTTGTACAGGCCCTCTGCACCAGATACCAATCAGTACAATGTGCTTGTTCAGGTCTATTGCACCATGTACCATGTGGTACACTGTGCTTGTACAGGTCTTCTGTATTGGGTACCATGCAGTACAATGTTTTTGTACAGGTCTTCTGCACCAGGTACCATGTGGCACAATGTGCTTATACAGGTCTTTTGCACCAGCTGCCATGGGATACAATGTACTTGTACAGGTCTTCTGCACTAGATACCAAGCAGTACAATGTGCTTGTACAGGTCTTTTGCACCAGCTGCCATGAAGTACAATGTAGTTGTACAGGTCTTCTGCACCAGATACCAAGCAGTACAATGTGCTTGTACAGGTCTTCTGCACCAGGTACCATGTGGCACAATGTGCTTATACAGGTCTTTTGCACCAGCTGCCATGAGGTACAATGTACTTGTACAGGTCTTCTGCACCAGATTCCAAGCAGTATGTGCAGGTCTTCTGCACCAGGTACCACGTGGTACCATGTGCCTATACAGGTCTTCTGCACTGGGTACCATTCAGTACAATGTGCTTGTACAGATATTCTGCACCAGGTACCATGCAGTGCAATGCTCTTGTACAGGTCTTCTGCACCAGGTACCATGTGGCACAATGTGCTTGTACAGGTCTTTTGCACCAGCTGCCATGAAGTACAATGTACTTGTGCAGGTCTCCTGCACCTGATACCAAGCAGTACAATGTGCTTGTACAGGTCTTCTGCACCAGGTACCATGTGGTACAATGTGCTTGTACAGGTCTTCTGCACCAGATACCAAGCAGTAGAATGTGCTTGTACAGGTCTTCTGCACCAGATACCAAGCAGTACAATGTGCTTGTACAGGTCTTCTGCACCAGGTACCATGTGGTACAATGTGCTTGTACAGGTCTTCTGCACTGGGTACCATGCAGTACAATGTGCTTGTACAGGTCTTCTGCACCAGGTACCATGCAGTGCAATGCTCTTGTACAGGTCTTCTGCACCAGGTACCATGTGGCACAATGTGCTTGCACAGGTCTTTTGCACCAGCTGCCATAATGTACAATATACTTGTACAGGTCTTCTGCACCAGATACAATGTGCTTGTACAGGTCTTCTGCACTGGGCGCCATGCAGTGCAATGTGCTTATACAGGTCTTCTGCACCAGGTATCATGTGGCACAATGTGCTTGTACAGGTCTTTTGCACTAGCTGCCATGACGTACAATGTGCTTGTACAGGTCTTCTGCACTGGATACCAAGCAGTACAATGTGCTTGTACAGGCCCTCTGCACCAGATACCAATCAGTACAATGTGCTTGTTCAGGTCTATTGCACCATGTACCATGTGGTACAATGTGCTTGTACAGGTCTTCTGTATTGGGTACCATGCAGTACAATGTTTTTGTACAGGTCTTCTGCACCAGGTACCATGTGGCACAATGTGCTTATACAGGTCTTTTGCACCAGCTGCCATGGGATACAATGTACTTGTACAGGTCTTCTGCACAGTACAATGTGCTTGCACAGGTCTTTTGCACCAGCTGCCATAATGTACAATGTACTTGTACATGTCTTCTGCACCGGATACCAAGCTGTACAATGTGCTTGTACAGGTCTTCTGCACTGGGCACCATGCAGTGCAATGTGCTTATACAGGTCTTCTGCACCAGGTATCATGTGGCACAATGTGCTTGTACAGGTCTTTTGCACTAGCTGCCATGACGTACAATGTGCTTGTACAGGTCTTCTGCACTGGATACCAAGCAGTACAATGTGCTTGTACAGGCCCTCTGCACCAGATACCAATCAGTACAATGTGCTTGTTCAGGTCTATTGCACCATGTACCATGTGGTACAATGTGCTTGTACAGGTCTTCTGTATTGGGTACCATGCAGTACAATGTTTTTGTACAGGTCTTCTGCACCAGGTACCATGTGGCACAATGTGCTTATACAGGTCTTTTGCACCAGCTGCCATGGGATACAATGTACTTGTACAGGTCTTCTGCACTAGATACCAAGCAGTACAATGTGCTTGTACAGGTCTTTTGCACCAGCTGCCATGAAGTACAATGTAGTTGTACAGGTCTTCTGCACCAGATACCAAGCAGTACAATGTGCTTGTACAGGTCTTCTGCACCAGGTACCATGTGGCACAATGTGCTTATACAGGTCTTTTGCACCAGCTGCCATGAGGTACAATGTACTTGTACAGGTCTTCTGCACCAGATTCCAAGCAGTATGTGCAGGTCTTCTGCACCAGGTACCACGTGGTACCATGTGCCTATACAGGTCTTCTGCACTGGGTACCATCCAGTACAATGTGCTTGTACAGATATTCTGCACCAGGTACCATGCAGTGCAATGCTCTTGTACAGGTCTTCTGCACCAGGTACCATGTGGCACAATGTGCTTGTACAGGTCTTTTGCACCAGCTGCCATGAAGTACAATGTACTTGTGAAGGTCTTCTGCACCTGATACCAAGCAGTACAATGTGCTTGTACAGGTCTTCTGCACCGGGTACCATGCAGTACAATGTGCTTGTACAGGTCTTCTGCACCAGGTACCATGTGGTACAATGTGCTTGTACAGGTCTTCTGCACCAGATACCAAGCAGTAGAATGTGCTAGTACAGGTCTTCTGCACCAGGTACCATGTGGTACAATGTGCTTGTACAGGTCTTCTGCACTGGGTACCATGCAGTACAATGTGCTTGTACAGGTGTTCTGCACCAGGTACCATGCAGTGCAATGCTCTTGTACAGGTCTTCTGCACCAGGTACCATGTAGCACAATGTGCTTGTACAGGTCTTTTGCACCAGCTGCCATAATGTACAATGTACTTGTACAGGTCTTCTGCACCGGATACCAAGCCATACAATGTGCTTGTACAGGTCTTCTGCACTGGGCGCCATGCAGTGCAATGTGCTTATACAGGTCTTCTGCACCAGGTATCATGTGGCACAATGTGCTTGTACAGGTCTTTTGCACTAGCTGCTATGACGTACAATGTGCTTGTACAGGTCTTCTGCACTGGATACCAAGCAGTACAATGTGCTTGTACAGGCCCTCTGCACCAGATACCAGTCAGTACAATGTGCTTGTTCAGGTCTTTTGCACCATGTACCATGTGGTACAATGTGCTTGTACAGGTCTTCTGTATTGGGTACCATGCAGTACAATGTGTTTGTACAGGTCTTCTGCACCAGGTACCATGTGGCACAATGTGCTTATACAGGTCTTTTGCACCAGCTGCCATGGGATACAATGTACTTTTACAGGTCTTCTGCACTAGATACCAAGCAGTACAATGTGCTTGTACAGGCCCTCTGCACCAGATACCAGTCAGTACAATGTGCTTGTTCAGGTCTTTTGCACCATGTACCATGTGGTACAATGTGCTTGTACAGGTCTTCTGTATTGGGTACCATGCAGTACAATGTGTTTGTACAGGTCTTCTGCACCAGGTACCATGTGGCACAATGTGCTTATACAGGTCTTTTGCACCAGCTGCCATGGGATACAATGTACTTGTACAGGTCTTCTGCACTAGATACCAAGCAGTACAATGTGCTTGTACAGGCCCTCTGCACCAGATACCAGTCAGTACAATGTGCTTGTTCAGGTCTTTTGCACCATGTACCATGTGGTACAATGTGCTTGTACAGGTCTTCTGTACCAGATACCATGCAGTACAATGTGTTTGTACAGGTCTTCTGCACCAGGTACCATGTGGCACAATGTGCTTATACAGGTCTTCTGCACTTACAATGTGCTTGTACAGGTCTTCTGCACCAGGTACCATGCAGTGCAATGTGCTTGTACAGGTCTTCTGACAATGTGCTTGTACAGGCCCTCTGCACCAGATACCAGTCAGTACAATGTGCTTGTTCAGGTCTTTTGCACCATGTACCATGTGGTACAATGTGCTTGTACAGGTCTTCTGTATTGGGTACCATGCAGTACAATGTGTTTGTACAGGTCTTCTGCACCAGGTACCATGTGGCACAATGTGCTTATACAGGTCTTTTGCACCAGCTGCCATGGGATACAATGTACTTTTACAGGTCTTCTGCACTAGATACCAAGCAGTACAATGTGCTTGTACAGGTCTTTTGCACCAGCTGCCATGAAGTACAATGTAGTTGTACAGGTCTTCTGCACCAGATACCAAGCAGTACAATGTGCTTGTACAGGTCTTCTGCACCAGGTACCATGTGGTAGAATGTGCTTGTACAGGATCAGAATTTGGAAGCAGAATTGGTTGGATGATTATATCATTGACCCATGTATGTGAGAACTGACAGCCTTGAACAGTAGCTTTGTAGTATAAATCAAATGCAATTTTGGGACGTGTTTTAACATGGGTTGAGACAGGGGTGAGATTTGTACTTCGACAATATCAGAGTTTGACTCTGTCACCGTTAGACCTCCAGACTTCGTTCAAAGTGGATTAAACCAAATCCACTTCAAATTTCAAATTGTATACTAGTACAATGTGCTTGTACAGGTCTTCTGCACAAGGTACCATGTGGTACAATGTGCTTGTACAGGTCTTCTGCACCAGGCACCATGTGGTACAATGTGCTTATTCAGGTGTCTTGCACAAGGTACCATGCAGTACAATGTGCTTCTATAGGTCTTCTGCACTGGGTACCATGCAGTACAATGTGCTTGTATAGGTCTTCTGCACAGGGTACCATGTGGTAAAATGTGCTTGTGCAGGTCTTCTGCACCAGATACCATGCAGTACAATGTTCTTGTACATGTCTTCTGCACTACGTACCATGTGGTACATTGTGCTTGTACAGATCTTCTGCACCAGGTACCATGTGGTACAATATGCTTGTACAGGTCTTCTGCACCATATACCATGCAGTACAATGTGCTTTTACAGGTCTTCTGCACCAGGTACTGTGTGGTACAATGTGCTTGCTCCATCTTAATGTGTAACTGTGCTATTCCAGTCCATTTCTCTAACAGGGCTGCTATTGACATGCCACAATCTGATCCCTCAAACTTTTCTGGAAGGCCAGTTCATTTGAGATTCTTCCTCATGGTACTATCTTCCATAACAACTGTCTTAGCCTCAAGGCAGTCCAACCTGGCCACCGCAGATTCCACCCCTGCTTCTAATATTAGCGTGTGCTGTGTAGCTCAGGGGTTAAACCCCTGTTAAACTGATGTGGATTTTTGTGTAGCACCATGCCAGATGTCAAACTGGTGCAGAGTCTTGTATCGCACCATACCAGAAGTCAAACTGGTGTGGATTCTTGTCCAGCACCATACTGGAAGTAAAACTGGTGTTTCCCATTAACATCTGTAAGGTCTTTTCCAGCTTTATGAAGTTCCTGAACCTTTGTGTGTTCAGTATAGAAGACAAAGTGGGTACGTCTTTCACTTTTACTTTTTCACAACATTTAATTCTCTCACGTTATGGGGGGAAAAGCATCCATTACTCGACTGCACAATGGCAGAATCAGTAAAGATCTTTCAAACTTAATGCCATTTTATCTCCCCTATCAAAAATATTAGAAAAATGTATTCATGTACAACTTCTCAACTATCTAATAAATAATTACCTTCTGCCTTCAACCTTCAGTTATCCAGCAAAGTCTTTTGGCTTCCATCCTCATCTCAGCACAACTACTACTTTGCTGAATTATGTTTATACTGTCAACACCCACAGAAATGCTGGACGCCTAATCTCCATCATCTTTCTAGACTTATCAACAGCTTTTGATACTGTCTCCCACCAGAAACTCTCATCCTTTGGGCTCATCAACTCTTCACTGGTTCCATAGTGACTTCTCAGCACAGGCAGGAATATAGAAAAATGATTTCTACACTTTCTTGGCAGTAACAAGGATTTATTCTAGGCCTCGTACTCTTCAACATATTCATCAATGACCACTACACTGCTAAAAAATGATACCCAGTTCAATACGCTGATGAGTCAACCATAATCTGTTCAGCCAAACTTCCTTCTGTGCTCCAAGACTTTACAGAAGAATCCTTCTTATGGATGGAAACATGGCTAAATAATTCACAACTGCTACCAAACCATAAAAAGATACTGAATTACTGCTCTTTACCATCTAACACATCTCTGTCAAAACAACATTCAGTATTGTCTTTGCCAACTCCACGATAAAACAAGTAAAGAACACAAAATTATTGTATGTCATCATAAATAACTAGTTGAAATTCAACCACCATGTATCAAGCATGATTAAAAAACTCAAAAATTAGGTACATTATACAGTGTAAAAACCTACGTCACTGACAAACAGAAGATGTATATTACTTTCTTACTGCCATCTCTCCTCTATGCTACCCCAATCTTCACTAACTTTCACATTTCACAATAGTCAAAATTTGAGCAACATTATAACAAAATATCTAACTTTGCAGTGAACTTTAACAATAGAACACACCACCTAGTCCTCAGTTAATTAAACTAGTTAGAACTACCACATTACCTAGCTCCTTCTCAGCTAACTACTGTACACAGACTTTATTATAAGCCAGAAAATTGCCCAGCTCTTAACTTAATACAGCACTACCCCAACAGATTTGTATGTTCTAGAGATAAATTACTAAAAACTACAGCCAAATCATCTAATACTGCAGGTGATTCCCTATATATTCAAATAGTGTAGCTAAACTCTAGTTTTTCTTATTGAAAGCTCGTGGTTTCAAAAAGGAAAATTATAGACCGATTTACGCAAAAGTGCACTTAAATGAAAGTGCACTTTCGTGACTACTGATTCACCGAACTGGTAATATCAAAAAAAAAAAAAAAACACTACAAAGGCTGCTCCCCACACACCCTGCTACTTTATATATACTAACTCAGCGATCGCACTACAGTGGGAAAACAGGTATATTCCCTTATCCCCACTGTAGTGTGCTTTGGTGCTGCAGTGTTTTTTTTTTTAATATTACCAGTTCCTTTAAGTGCACTTTCGTGTAAATGGGTTCATACTTTTCCTTTTCGAAAGCACGAGCTTTCGATAAGAAAAAATAGACCCATATATATATATATATATATATATATATATATATATATATATATATATATATATATATATATATATATATATATATATATATATATATATATAGCTTCATAGGTTGATACTAGGATATCGGCCCTAGGGCCTATACAAGCCTAGCCATAACAATTCCCTGGCTATTTCTTCCCAGAATATTTACCTCCCTGGATCCCTGCCACATTACCCTTAAACTTCTTTCTTTCATCTCAAATGTTGGAAGTCATATCACCAACCCCAGTGTTGTACAGGTCTGCTGCACTAGGTACCATGCAGTGCAATATGCTTCTACAGGTCTTATGAACCAGGTACCATGCAGTACAATGTGCTTGTACAGTTCTTCTGCACTGGGTACCATGCAGTACAATGTGCTTGTACAGGTGTTCTGCACCAGGTACCATGCAGTGCAATGCTCTTGTACAGTTCTTCTGCACCAGGTAACATGTGCCACAATGTGCTTGTAAAGGTCTTCTGCACTGAGTAACATGCAGTACAATGTGCTTGTACAGGACTTCTGCACCAGGTACCATGCAGTACAATGTGCTTGTACACGTCTTTTCCACCATTTACCACATGGTTACAATGTACTTGTATAGGTCTTCTGCACCAGATACCTAGCAGTACAATGTGCTTGTACAGGTCTTTTGCAGCAGGTACCATGTGGCACAATGTGCTTATACAGGTCTTTTGCACCAGCTGCCATGAAGTACAATGTACTTGTACAGGTCTTCTGCACCAGATACCAAGCAGTAGATTGTGCTTGTACAGTTCTTCTGCACCAGCTGACATGAAGTACAATGTACTTGTACAGGTCTTCTGCACCAGGTACCAAGCAGTACAATGTGCTTGTACAGGTCTTTTGCACCCGGTACCATGTGGCACAATGTGCTTGTACAGGTCTTTTGCACCAGATACCAAGCAGTACAATGTGCTTGTACAGGTCTTCTGCACCGAGTACCATGCAGTACAATGTGCTTGTACAGGTCTTCTGCACCAGGTGCCATGTGGTACAATGTGCTTGTACAGGTCTTTTGCACCAGGTCCCATGCAGTACAATGTGCTTGTACAGGTCTTCTGCACCAGGTGCCATGTGGTACAATGTGCTTGTACAGGTCTTTTGCACTAGGTACCATGTGGTACAATGTGCTTGTACAGGTCTTCTGCACCAGGTACTATGTGGTACAATGTGCTTGTACAGGTCTTCTACACCAGATACCAAGCAGTACAATGTGCTTGTGCAGGTCTTTTGCAGCAGTTACCATGTGGTACAATGTACGTGTGCAGGTCTGCTTCACCAGATACCAAGCAGTACATCATGCTTGTACAGGTGTTCTGCACCAGGTACCATGCACTGCAATGCTCTTGTACATGTCTTCTGCACCAGGTACCATGTGCCACAATGTGCTTGTACAGGTCCTTTGCACCAGCTGCCATGAAGTACAATGTACTTGTACAGGTCTTCTGCACCAGATACCAAGCAGTACAATGTGCTTGTACAGGTCTTCTGCACTGGGTACCATGCAGTACAATGTGCTTGTACAGGTGTTCTGCAGCAGGTACCATGTGGTACAATGTGCCTGTACAGGTCATCTGCACTGGGTACCATGCAGTACAATGTGCTTGTACAGGTATTCTGCACCAGGTACCATGCAGTGCAATGCTCTTGCACAGGTCTTCTGCACCAGGTACCATGTGGCACAATGTGCATATACAGGTCTTTTGCTCCAGCTGCCATGAGGTACAATATACTTGTACAGGTCTTCTGCACCAGATACCAAGCAGTACAATGTGCTTGTACAGGTCTTCTGCACCAGGTACTATGTGGTACAATGTGCTTGTACACGTCTTCTGCACTGGGTAC
Organism: Protopterus annectens; assembly: GCF_019279795.1. NCBI lineage: Eukaryota > Metazoa > Chordata > Ceratodontiformes > Protopteridae > Protopterus > Protopterus annectens. Next base: position 54,273,130 of record NC_056743.1, on the reverse strand, counting down.
CATGCAGTACAATGTGCTTGTACAGGAGTTCTGCACCAGGTACCATGCAGTGCAATGCTCTTGTACAGGTCTTCTGCACCAGGTACCATGTGGCACAATGTGCTTGTACAGGTCTTTTGCACCAGCTGCTATAACATACAATGTACTTATACAGGTCTTCTGCACCGGATACCAAGCAGTACAATGTGCTTGTACAGGTCTTCTGCACCAGGTACCATGTGGTACAATGTGCTTGTACAGGTCTTCTGCACTGGGTACCATGCAGTACAATGTGCTTGTACAGGTGTTCTGCACCAGGTACCATGCAGTGCAATGCTCTTGTACAGGTCTTCTGCACCAGGTACCATGTGGCACAATGTGCTTGTACAGGTCTTTTGCACCAGCTGCAATGAAGTACAATGTACTTGTACAGGTCTTCTGCACCAGATACCAAGCAGTACAATGTGCTTGTACAGGTCTTCTGCACCAGGTACCATGTGGTACAATGTGCTTATACAGGTCTTCTGCACTGGGTACCATGCAGTACAATGTGCTTGTACAGGTGTTCTGCACCAGGTACCATGCAGTGCAATGCTCTTGTACAGGTCTTCTGCACCAGGTACCATGTGGCACAATGTGCTTGTACAGGTCTTTTGCACCAGCTGCTATAACATACAATGTACTTGTACAGGTCTTCTGCACCGGATACCAAGCAGTACAATGTGCTTGTACAGGTCTTCTGCACCAGGTACCATGTGGTACAATGTGCTTGTACAGGTCTTCTGCACTGGGTACCATGCAGTACAATGTGCTTGTACAGGTGTTCTGCACCAGGTACCATGCAGTGCAATGCTCTTGTACAGGTCTTCTGCACCAGGTACCATGTGGCATAATGTGCTTGTACAGGTCTTTTGCACCAGCTGCAATGAAGTACAATGTACTTGTACAGGTCTTCTGCACCAGATACCAGGCAGTACAATGTGCTTGTACAGGTCTTTTGCACCATGTACTATGTGGTACAATGTGCTTGTACAGGTCTTCTGCACCAGGTGCCATGTGGTACAATGTGCTTCTATAGGTCTTCTTCACCAGATACCAAGCATTACAATGTGCTTGTACAGGTCTTCTGCACCAGGTACCATGTGGTACAATGTGCTTCTACAGGTCTTCTGCACTGGGTACCATGCAGTACAATGTGCTTGTACAGGTGTTCTGCACCAGGTAAGATGCAGTGCAATGCTCTTGTACAGGTATTCTGCACCAGGAACCATGTGGCACAATGTGCTTGTACAGGTCTTTTGCACCAGCTGCAATGAAGTACAATGTACTTGCACAGGTGTTCTGCACCAGATACCAAGCAGTACAATGTGCTTGTACAGGTCTTCTGCACCGGGTACCATGCAGTACAATGTGCTTGCACAGGTCTTCTGCACCAAGTGCCACATGGTACAATGTGCTTGTACAAGTCTTTTTCACCAGGTACCATGTGGCACAATGTGCATGTACAGGTTTTTTGCACCAGCTGCCATTAAGTACAATGTACTTGTAGAGGTCTTCTGCACCAGATACCAAGAAGTACAGTGTGCCTGTACAGGTCTTCTGCACCATGTACTATGTGGTACAATGTGCTTGTACAGGTCTTCTGCACCAGGTACCATGAGGTACAATTTACTTGTACAGGTCTTCTGAACCATATACCAAGCAGTACAATGTGCTTGTAAAGGTCTTTTGCACCAGGTACCATGCGGTACAATGTGCTTGTACAGGTCTTCTGCACGAGGTGCCATGTGGTGCAATGTGCCTGTACAGGTATTCTGCACCAGATACCAAGCAGTACAATGTGCTTGTACAGGTCTTCTGCACTGGGTACTATGCAGTACAATCTGCTTGTACAGGTCTTCTGCACTGGGTACTATGCAGTACAATCTGCTTGTACAGGTGTTCTGCACCAGGTACCATGCAGTGCAATGCTCTTGTACAGGTCTTCTGCACCAGGTACCAAGCAGTACAATGTGCTTGTAAATGTCTTTTGCACCAGGTACCATGCAGTACAGTGTGCTTGTACAGGTCTTCTGCAACAGGTGCCATGTGGTGCAATGTGCCTGTACAGGTCTTCTGCACCAGATATCAAGCAGTACAATGTACTTGTACAGGTCTTCTGTACCAGATAGGAAGCAGTACAATGTGCTTGTACAGGTCTTCTGCACTGGGTACTATGCAGTACAATGTGCTTGTACAGGTGTTCTGCACCAGGTACCATGCAGTGCAATGCTCTTGTACAGGTCTTCTGCACCAGGTACCATGTGGCACAATGTGCTTGTACAGGTCTTTTGCACCAGATACCAAGCAGTACAATCTGCTTGTACAGGTCTTTTGCACCCATTACCATGTGGTAAAATGTACTTGTACAGGTCTTCTGCACCAGATACCAAGCAGCACAATGTGCTTGTACAGGTCTTCTGCACCAGGTAGTATGTGGTACAATGTGCTTCTACAGGTCTTCTGCATTGGGTACCATGCAGTACAATGTGCTTGTACAGCTCTTCTGCACCAGGTATGATGCAGTGCAATGCTCTTGTACAGGTATTCTGCACCAGGAACCATTTGGCACAATTTGCTTGTACAGGTCTTTTGCACCAGCTGCAATGAAGTACAATGTACTTGTACAGGTGTTCTGCACCAGATACCAAGCAGTAAAATGTGCTTGTACAGGTCTTCTGTGCCATGTATCATGTGGTACAATGTGCTTGTACAGGTCTTCTGCACCAGGTACCATGAGGTACAATTTACTTGTACAGGTCTTCTGCACCATATACCAAGCAGTACAATGTGCTTGTAAAGGTCTTTTGCACCGGGTACCATGCGGTAGAATGTGCTTGTACAGGTCTTCTGCACCAGGTGCCATGTGGTACAATGTGCCTGTACAGGTCTTCTGCACCAGATACCAAGCAGTACAATGTGCTTGTACAGGTCTTCTGCACCATGTACCATGTGGTACAATGTGCTTGTACAGGTCTTCTGCAGCAGGAGCCATGTGGTACAATGTGTTTGTACAGGTCTTCTGCACTAGATATCAAGCAGTACAATGTACTTGTACAGGTCTTCTGCACCAGATACCAAGCAGTACAATGTGCTTGTACAGGTCTTTTGCAGCAGTTACCATGTGGTATAATGTACTTGTGCAGGTCTTCTTCACCAGATACCAAGCAGTACAATGTGCTTGTACAGGTGTTCTGCACCAGGTACCATGCAGTGCAATGCTCTTGTACAGGTCTTCTGCACCAGGTACCATGTCCCACAATGTGCTTGTACAGGTCTTTTGCACCAGATACCAAGCAGTACAATGTGCTTGTACAGGTCTTCTGCACCGAGTACCATGCGGTACAATGTGCTTGTACAGGTCTTCTGCACCAGGTGCCATGTGGTACAATGTGCTTGTACACGTCTTTTGCACCAGGTACCATGTGGCACAATGTGCATGTACAGGTTGTTTGCACCAGCTGCCATGAAGTACAATGTACTTGTACAGGTCTTCTGCACCAGATACCAAGCAGTACAATGTGCTTGTACAGGTCTTCTGCACCATATACCATGCGGTACAATGTGCTTGTACAGGTCTTCTGCATCAGGTGCCATGTGGTACAATGTGCATGTACAGGTCTTCTGCAGCAGATACCAAGCAGTACAATGTGCTTGTACAGGTCTTCTGCACCAGGTACCATGCAGTGCAATGCTCTTGTACATGTCTTCTGCACCAGGTACCATGTGCCACAATGTGCTTGTACAGGTCTTTTGCACCAGCTGCCATGAAGTACAATGTACTTGTACATGTCTTCTGCGCCAGATACCAAACAGTACAATGTGCTTGCACAGGTCTTCTGCACCATGTACCATGTGGTACAATGTGCTTGTACAAGTCTTCTGCACCAGGTGCTATGTGGTACAATGTGCTTGTACAGGTCGTCTGCACCAGATATCAAGCAGTACAATGTACTTGTACAGGTCTTCTGCACCAGATTCCAAGCAGTACAATGTGCTTGTACAGGTCTTTTGCAGCACTTAACATGTGGTACAATGTACTTGTGCAGGTCTTCTTCACCAGATACCAAGCAGTACATCGTGCTTGTACAGGTGTTCTGCACCAGGTACCGTGCTGTGCAATGCCCTTGTACATGTCTTCTGCACCAGGTACCATGTGCCACAATGTGCTTGTACCGGTCATTTACACCATCTGCCATGAAGTACAATGTACTTGTACAGGTCTTCTGCACCAGATACCAAGCAGTACAATGTGCTTGTACAGGTCTTCTGCACTGGGTACCATGCAGTACAATGTGCTTGTACAGGTGTTCAGCACCAGGTACCATGTGGTACAATGTGCCTGTACAGGTCTTCTGCACTGGGTACCATGCAGTACAATGTGCTTGCTCAGGTATTCTGCACCAGGTACCATGCAGTGCAATGCTCTTGCACAGGTCTTCTGCACCAGGTACCATGTGGCACAATATGCATATACAGGTTCTTTGCTCCAGCTGCCATGAGGTACAATATACTTGTACAGGTCTTCTGCACCAGATACCAAGCAGTACAATGTGCTTGTGCAGGTCATTTCCACCAGCTACCATGTGGTACAATGTACTTGTACAGGTCTTCTGCACCAGATACCAAGCAGTACAATGTGCTTGTACAGGTCTTCTGCACCAGATACCAAGTAGTACAATGTGCTTGTACAGGTCTTCTGCACCAGGTACCATGTGGTACAATGTGCTTGTACAGGTCTTCTGCACTGGGTACCATGCAGTACAATGTGCTTGTACAGGTGTTCTGCACCAGGTACCATGCAGTGCAATGCTCTTCTACAGGTCTTCTGCACCAGGTACCATGTGGCACAATGTGCTTGTACAGGTCTTTTGCACCAGCTGCCATAATGTACAATGTACTTGTACAGGTGTTCTGCACCAGATACCAAGCAGTAAAATGTGCTTGTACAGGTCTTCTGTGCCATGTATCATGTGGTACAATGTGCTTGTACAGGTCTTCTGCACCAGGTACCATGAGGTACAATTTACTTGTACAGGTCTTCTGCACTATATACCAAGCAGTACAATGTGCTTGTAAAGGTCTTTTGCACCGGGTACCATGCGGTAGAATGTGCTTGTACAGGTCTTCTGCACCAGGTGCCATGTGGTACAATGTGCCTGTACAGGTCTTCTGCACCAGATACCAAGCAGTACAATGTGCTTGTACAGGTCTTCTGCACCATGTACCATGTGGTACAATGTGCTTGTACAGGTCTTCTGCACCAGGTTCCATGTGGTACAATGTGCTTGTACAGGTCTTTTGCACCAGATATCAAACATTACAATGTACTTGTGCAGGTCTTCTGCACCAGATACCAAGCAGTACAATGTGCTTGTACAGGTCTTCTGCACCAGGTACCATGCAGTGCAATGCTCTTGTACATGTCTTCTGCACCAGGTACCATGTGCCACAATGTGCTTGTACAGGTCTTTTGCACCAGCTGCCATGAAGTACAATGTACTTGTACAGGTCTTCTGCGCCAGATACCAAACAGTACAATGTGCTTGCACAGGTCTTCTGCACCATGTACCATGTGGTACAATGTGCTTGTACAGGTCTTCTGCACCAGGTGCTATGTGGTACAATGTGCTTGTACAGGTCGTCTGCACCAGATATCAAGCAGTACAATGTACTTGTACAGGTCTTCTGCACCAGATACCAAGCAGTACAATGTGCTTGTACAGGTCTTTTGCAGCACTTACCATGTGGTACAATGTACTTGTGCAGGTCTTCTTCACCAGATACCAAGCAGTACATCGTGCTTGTACAGGTGTTCTGCACCAGGTACCATGCTGTGCAATGCTCTTGTACATGTCTTCTGCACCAGGTACCATGTGCCACAATGTGCTTGTACCGGTCATTTACACCATCTGCCATGAAGTACAATGTACTTGTACAGGTCTTCTGCACCAGATACCAAGCAGTACAATGTGCTTGTACAGGTCTTCTGCACTGGGTACCATGCAGTACAATGTGCTTGTACAGGTGTTCGGCACCAGGTACCATGTGGTACAATGTGCCTGTACAGGTCTTCTGCACTGGGTACCATGCAGTACAATGTGCTTGCTCAGGTATTCTGCACCAGGTACCATGCAGTGCAATGCTCTTGCACAGGTCTTCTGCACCAGGTACCATGTGGCACAATATGCATATACAGGTTCTTTGCTCCAGCTGCCATGAGGTACAATATACTTGTACAGGTCTTCTGCACCAGATACCAAGTAGTACAATGTGCTTGTGCAGGTCATTTCCACCAGCTACCATGTGGTACAATGTACTTGTACAGGTCTTCTGCACCAGATACCAAGCAGTACAATGTGCTTGTACAGGTCTTCTGCACCAGATACCAAGTAGTACAATGTGCTTGTACAGGTCTTCTGCACCAGGTACCATGTGGTACAATGTGCTTGTACAGGTCTTCTGCACTGGGTACCATGCAGTACAATGTGCTTGTACAGGTGTTCTGCACCAGGTACCATGCAGTGCAATGCTCTTCTACAGGTCTTCTGCACCAGGTACCATGTGGCACAATGTGCTTGTACAGGTCTTTTGCACCAGCTGCCATAATGTACAATGTACTTGTACAGGTCTTCTGCACTGGATACCAAGCCGTACAATGTGCTTGTACAGGTCTTCTGCACTGGGCGCCATGCAGTGCAATGTGCTTATACAGGTCTTCTGCACCAGGTATCATGTGGCACAATGTGCTTGTACAGGTCTTTTGCACTAGCCGCCATGACGTACTATGTGCTTGTACAGGTCTTCTGCACTGGATACCAAGCAGTACAATGTGCTTGTACAGGCCCTCTGCACCAGATACCAATCAGTACAATGTGCTTGTTCAGGTCTTTTGCACCATGTACCATGTGGTACAATGTGCTTGTACAGGTCTTCTGTATTGGGTACCATGCAGTACAATGTGTTTGTACAGGTCTTCTGCACCAGGTACCATGTGGCACAATGTGCTTATACAGGTCTTTTGCACCAGCTGCCATGGGATACAATGTACTTGTACAGGTCTTCTGCACTAGATACCAAGCAGTACAATGTGCTTGTACAGGTCTTTTGCACCAGCTGCCATGAAGTACAATGTAGTTGTACAGGTCTTCTGCACCAGATACCAAGCAGTACAATGTGCTTGTACAGGTCTTCTGCACCAGGTACCATGTGGCACAATGTGCTTATACAGGTCTTTTGCACCAGCTGCCATGAGGTACAATGTACTTGTACAGGTCTTCTGCACCAGATTCCAAGCAGTATGTGCAGGTCTTCTGCACCAGGTACCACGTGGTACCATGTGCCTATACAGGTCTTCTGCACTGGGTACCATCCAGTACAATGTGCTTGTACAGATATTCTGCACCAGGTACCATGCAGTGCAATGCTCTTGTACAGGTCTTCTGCACCAGGTACCATGTGGCACAATGTGCTTGTACAGGTCTTTTGCACCAGCTGCCATGAAGTACAATGTACTTGTGCAGGTCTTCTGCACCTGATACCAAGCAGTACAATGTGCTTGTACAGGTCTTCTGCACCGGGTACCATGCAGTACAATGTGCTTGTACAGGTCTTCTGCACCAGGTACCATGTGGTACAATGTGCTTGTACAGGTCTTCTCAGGTCTTCTGCACCATGTACCATGTGGTACAATGTGCTTGTACAGGTCTTCTGCACTGGGTACCTTGCAGTACAATGTGTTTGTACAGGTCTTCTGCACCAGGTACCATGCGGTAGAATGTGCTTGTACAGGATCAGAATTCGGAAGCAGAATTGGTTGGATGATTATATCATTGACCCATGTCTGCGAGAACTGACAGCCTTGAACAGTAGCTTTGTAGTATAAATCAAATGCAATTTTGGGACGTGTTTTAACATGGGTTGAGACAGGGGTGAGATTTGTACTTCGACAATATCAGAGTTTGACTCTGTCACCGTTAGACCTCCAGACTTCGTTCAAAGTGGATTAAACCAAATCCACTTCAAATTTCAAATTGTATACTAGTACAATGTGCTTGTACAGGTCTTCTGCACAAGGTACCATGTGGTACAATGTGCTTGTACAGGTCTTCTGCACCAGGCACCATGTGGTACAATGTGCTTATTCAGGTGTCTTGCACAAGGTACCATGCAGTACAATGTGCTTCTATAGGTCTTCTGCACTGGGTACCATGCGGTACAATGTGCTTGTATAGGTCTTCTGCACAGGGTACCATGTGGTAAAATGTGCTTGTGCAGGTCTTCTGCACCAGATACCATGCAGTACAATGTTCATGTACATGTCTTCTGCACTAGGTACCATGTGGTACATTGTGCTTGTACAGATCTTCTGCACCAGGTACCATGTGGTACAATATGCTTGTACAGGTCTTCTGCACCAGATACCATGCGGTACAATGTGCTTTTACAGGTCTTCTGCACCAGGTACTGTGTGGTACAATGTGCTTGCTCCATCTTAATGTGTAACTGTGCTATTCCAGTCCATTTCTCTAACAGGGCTGCTATTGACATGCCACAATCTGATCCCTCAAACTTTTCTGGAAGGCCAGTTCATTTGAGATTCTTCCTCATGGTACTATCTTCCATAACAACTGTCTTAGCCTCAAGGCAGTCCAACCTGGCCACCGCAGATTCCACCCCTGCTTCTAATGTTAGCGTGTGCTGTGTAGCTCAGGGGTTAAACCCCTGTTAAACTGATGTGGATTTTTGTGTAGCACCATACCAGATGTCAAACTGGTGCAGAGTCTTGTATCGCACCATACCAGAAGTCAAACTGGTGTGGATTCTTGTCCAGCACCATACTGGAAGTAAAACTGGTGTTTCCCATTAACATCTGTAAGGTCTTTTCCAGCTTTATGAAGTTCCTGAACCTTTGTGTGTTCAGTATAGAAGACAAAGTGGGTACGTCTTTCACTTTTACTTTTTCACAACATTTAATTGTCTCACGTTATGGGGGGAAAAGCATCCATTACTCGACTGCACAATGGCAGAATCAGTAAAGATCTTTCAAACTATATGCCAGTTGCCATTTTATCTCCCCTATCAAAAATATTAGAAAAATGTATTCATGTACAACTTCTCAACTATCTAATAAATAATTACCTTCTGCCTTCAACCTTCAGTTATCCAGCAAAGTCTTTTGGCTTCCATCCTCATCTCAGCACAACTACTTCTTTGCTGAATTATGTTTATACTGTCAACACCCACAGAAATGCTGGACGCCTAATCTCCATCATCTTTCTAGACTTATCAACAGCTTTTGATACTGTCTCCCACCAGAAACTCTCATCCTTTGGGCTCATCAACTCTTCACTGGTTCCATAGTGACTTCTCAGCACAGGCAGGAATATAGAAAAATGATTTCTACACCTTCTTGGCAGTAACAAGGATTTATTCTAGGCCTCGTACTCTTCAACATATTCATCAATGACCACTACACTGCTAAAAAATGATACCCCAGTTCAATACGCTGATGAGTCGACCATAATCTGTTCAGCCAAACTTCCTTCTGTGCTCCAAGACTTTACAGAAGAATCCTTCTTATGGATTGAAACATGGCTAAATAATTCACAACTGCTACCAAACCATAAAAAGATACTGAATTACTGCTCTTTACCATCTAACACATCTCTGTCAAAACAACGTTCAGTATTGTCTTTGCCAACTCCACGATAAAACAAGTAAAGAACACAAAATTATTGTATGTCATCATAAATAACTAGTTGAAATTCAACCACCATGTATGAAGCATGATTAAAAAACTCAAAAATTAGGTACATTATACAGTGTGAAAACCTACATCACTGACAAACAGAAGATGTATATTACTTTCTTACTGCCATCTCTCCTCTATGCTACCCCAATCTTCACTAACTTTCACATTTCACAATAGTCAAAATTTGAGCAACATTATAACAAAATATCTAACTTTGCAGTGAACTTTAACAATAGAACACACCACCTAGTCCTCAGTGAATTAAACTAGTTAGAACTACCACATTACCTAGCTCCTTCTCAGCTAACTACTGTACACAGACTTTATTATAAGCCAGAAAATTGCCCAGCTCTTAACTTAATACAGCACTACCCCAACAGATTTGTATGTTCTAGAGATAAATTACTAAAAACTACAGCCAAATCATCTAATACTGCAGGTGATTCCCTATATTCAAATAGTGTAGCTAAACTCTAGTTTTTCTTATTGAAAGCTCGTGGTTTCAAAAAGGAAAATTATAGACCGATTTACGCAAAAGTGCACTTAAACGAAAGTGCACTTTCCTGACTACTGATTCACCGAACTGGTAATATCAAAAAAAAAAAAAAAAACACTACAAAGGCTGCTCCCCACACACCCTGCTACTTTATATATACTAACTCAGCGATCGCACTACAGTGGGGAAACAGGTATATTCCCTTATCCCCACTGTAGTGTGCTTTGGTGCTGCAGTTTTTTTTTTTTTAATATTACCAGTTCCTTTAAGTGCACTTTCGTGTAAATGGGTTCATACTTTTCCTTTTCGAAAGCATGAGCTTTCGATAAGAAAAAATAGACCCATATATATATATATATATATATATATATATATATATATATATATAGGTTCATAGGTTGATACTAGGATATCGGCCCTAGGGCCTATACAAGCCTAGCCATAACAATTCCCTGGCTATTTCTTCCCACAATATTTACCTCCCTGGACCCCTGTCTAGCAGGGCAACTGACAGGATCCCCATTGTGAATTTCCTTTCTCCCATCCAATCGTCAAAGTTCCTTTTGAAGACGGCCAAAGAGGCACTCTGCTTGACATGTATGGGCAGTCTATTCCAGACTCTGGGGTGACTCTGGGTTAGGAACCTATCCCTCTGGCATGTTTTGTTCATTGTGATGACAAGGTTTAGATCTCTGGAGTGTGTGGCTCTGAGGGATTGGGATTTCTTTAAGTGGAGCAAGTCCAACAGATCTGGGTTGGACATGGCATTGTATGTTAAGCAGAGATCAACTCTGAGTAGACGATATGCGACAGAGTAAAGCTGGAGTTTTTTTTAGATGGTCAACATAGGGCATATGCTTTAGGCCTGTGATTCTTTTACTGAGGTATTACTGCGGCCTTTCCAGTTGTTGCAGATGACTTGAGAGGTACATACCAAATGGGGCATTGTATTCTATAATAGGTCCAATGAGGGATGAGTACAGTGGGACAATGACCTCCTTTTTTCTGGATGAAAAGCCCTTAGTGATGAAGTGTGCCACATAGAAGGATTTCCTGACTGTTATGGAAAGTGGTTATTGAAGGTGAGACCACTGTCCACCTGTGTCTCTAAGTCTCTTATCACACTTTTGGTGTTTAGTGTACTGCCACCTATGTGGTAATTCACGGGTACATGTTTTTTTTCCCAAAGGGGATAACTATACATTTCTTGGCATTGAGCTTGAGCCCATGGCTCTCACACCAAGCATCTGTTTCTGTAAGGCCCTTTTGTAGAATATCCACATCATTTGAGGATTCAATAATGGCTCCCAGTTTGTAGTCATCTGTGAACTTTGTTAGCCAGAGTCGCTTAGTGTTGGCCTGTACTTCAGGGAAGTATATGCCAAACACGAGCGGTCTCAGGACTGAACCCTGAGGTACTCCACTTCTCACTTGTCTGGAGCTGGATTTGGAGTTGGCTACTTTTATAGTGTGGGTTCTGTCCATAAGCCAGTTGGCAACCCATCGAGTGACATAGGGATTAATGCCCAGCTTAGTAAATTTATTTATGATTCCAGAGTAGGGGATGGTGTTGAAAGCCCTGGTGAGGTCCAGACAGACTGTGTGGACTGCCTTACCCTCGTCCATAGCTCTGGAGACTGATTTGAAGAAGTCAGTCAGGTTCAGGAGACAAGATCAGCCCTTCACGAACCCACCCTGAGTGGGGTCCAGTGTTTGAAGGTTGCCAATGTCTTTGTTTATAAGCTCCATGATAATACGTTCTATTGCCTTGCAGATCAGACTCATCAGGCTGATGGGGAGGAAGTTCCCAGAATCCAAGGGGGAGCCCCCCTTGTGGAGTGGGATAACTGTAGCTGTGTGCCACTCAGTGAGCACGAAGCCTGAGGTGAGGCTATGATTAAACATGACACTTAGGTGAGGTGCCAGTTCATTTTGTAGTTCATGTAGTACACAGCCCGAGATGTCATCTGGTCCCATGGATGCTGTATTCTTTGCTTTGGAGAGTGCGGTTTTTACCTGTGTGTCCCTTATTACTGGAATTTGGCAATCTTTCAGTACTGAGATGGGCCCTTTAGGGGGTGAGAAGGGGGTGAAGTTGGCACTGAATCGATCTGCAAGGATCTTGGCAATATCCTTGGGATCAGTATACTTAATGCCATTCTGTTGTAGCTCAGAGCAGATCTGAGCATTGACATTTAGATTCTTGACATAGTTATAGAATGTTAAAGACAAACAAGATGGAACTGGAAGCGATGAGAGCAAACTGCAATTAATGAAAAAAACTGTTTTATTGTTAGCGCTTTCGGCTCGGTCTCTACCAAGCCTTCTTCAGACAAAACAGTATGTAGCATTCAGTTAGGATTTAAATACAAAAGTTAATTAGCTCTCAATTAGTAGTTAAAAGAGTAATGCCCAAATTTTACACTGAATTTTGAAAGTAAAACTTTAAAACTTTAAAATGCTTAATTTTCTCACCACTCTCCTTACATACTTATAGTATGTGAAATTAATATGTATATTTTTAAATACAAATCAAATTAATAGTTACAATAATAGTTTTAATATTAATATTAATGAACAATAATAAACAATACAAAACTACAATATTGACCTACCGATATATTATTTTACCAATATGATATTGTCCAATGTAAAAAATTAAAAAATGGTCAATTCATATAAACCAAAATAGTGTATATACAATAATGAAGTATTGTTGTAAGTATTGATTCTACCTATTAAGTGCTAGCAATTTCAAAATACATTTGATGGACAGAGTTTCATTTAAACCTGGATATGAATGAGCATTAGTTATAATTTGCCATTTAAGTTCATCTAGCTCAAGCTTCAATTGCCCAGGACCTCCTCTGATGTCTAAAGTTCTTTGTTGTAAAATAATGAACTTAAATGAATGAGCTTGATGTTGTGTAATATGTTTTGCCAAAGCATTATTGGGGTCCATTTTATTAATGGCATAGATATGCTCATATACACGCTGCCTAAACTTTCTTTCTGTTTTACCTATGTAAAACGCGTTGCATTGTTGACATAATGCTGCATATGTTACTACTTTGCTGTCACAATTAAATTTAGAATTAAGAACATATTTTTTATCATTGATGGTACACACATTACTCACAAGTATATGTTTACATTGTGAACAGCAACCACATTTGAACATCCCTCTGATATTTGAATGCGTCAAACACATATTATGCTTTTTTTCAAAAATATTTTTTAAATTAGGACCTCTTCTATAAGTTAACTTGGGTTTGTCACCCAAGATATCTAAAAGATGTTCATTACTTTTGATTAAGGTCCAATTTTTAAATAAAATATCTTTGATGTAATTATAATCTAATGAATAAGTGTGCAAAAAGCTTGTTTGATAAGAACTTTTGTTGTAAAGGTTTGTGGGGGCTGCATTGCTTTCTTTAATGATATTGTCACAAAAGTTATCATCAAGTAAAGCTTCCGTAGGTGAATTTGGAAGCAAGTTATTGTGGAAGCTTAATAATGGTGTAAAATGACCAGATTCCCTTTTATGTTCTACTTCATACCTAATAATTGTTATCAAATACAATGGGTAACCCCTATTCAAAAACATACTTTGCAACAAATTACATTCTTGTTCAAAATCAGAGTTGTTAGAAATCATACCATGGCCCTAACCATTTGACCTTTGATTACAGCACGCTTTTGATGAGTGGGGTGACAACTAGTATAGTGCAAAAAAGCATTCGAATAAGTGGGTTTTCTAAAGATTTTACTTTTAAAGCATTGTTTGGCTTTATCTTTTTCTAGACAAATATCTAGAAAATTGATAGAATCCACCCCTATTTCATAGGTAAACTCTAGAAAAGAAGTTGATTCTGATATGGCATCAATAAACAATGGAATATCTGCAGGATCACCTTCCCACAAACAGAACATATCATCTTGGTACCTAGTGTACCAAGATATGTTGCTCTGAAAAAGTGGGATTTTGAACAAACGAGTATGCTCCCAGTGGGCCATGACCATATTGGCGAAACTGCCACCGCAGGGAGACCCCATGGCCACTCCTGATTTTTGCAAGAAAAAATTATTGTTAAAGGTCATGTAATTATTAGTCAGAATAAGATCTAACAGGGTGGTCACTAAATAAATACTGTTATGGTCAACCTTTTTAGTTACCAGAAATTCAGAAATCCATTCAATGCCTAAATCGTGTGGAATCACCATATAGAGATCTTTAACGTCTATTGTTAAAAATATACTGTTCTGATTGAATTTTAACTTGTTTATGCTTTGTAAAAAAGACCACAAATCTTTACATATTTGAGATTCGGTGTTCAAAAATGGCTTGAGTAAATTATCCACAAATTTGGCACATCTGTAAGTAATTGAACCACGTCCATCTACTATTATTCTAAATGGTGGTTCTACTAATGATTTATGAATTTTTGGAGTACCAAACACTGCAGGAATAACCGGCGCTGGCATGGATAAAAATTGGTGTTGATTAATATCAATAGATGATTCTATAAATAGGTCTTCAATGGTTTGTTTTATTCTGCTATATGCACCATTGACCTCATTTCGAGAAACTTGACTATAAGTGTGTGTATCTAATTGTTTCTCTATTCTTTCATTATAAAACTGCTGATCCATGAAAACCAGACCCCCACCTTTGTCAGGTTTCATAACCCTGACTTCACAGTTCTTTATTAATGAAATTAGATCTAATTCTTCCTCAGTATAATTTTTACTAAAGCTATTTTTATAAAAATGGTTAACATTTCTTAAATCCAGTTCACACATTCTCTCAAAGGTGAATAAATCAGGATGAAGCGGAGGATTAAACTGACTAGATACTTTTAAAATATCTGTAACAGGAGAATTATTGCCCATCAAGATGTTTAAATTAAGTTTGCGTGTATAAAGCTTTAAGTCAATGATAATGTCTGTGATGTTCATTGTTCTAGCAAATAGTTATAGAATGCCTTGTGGTTGTCTTTGGAATCCTTGGCAATTTTATTTTTGTAACTAGCTTTGGAGGATTTTATGAGGGATCTCAGCTTCTTACTGAGGCTGGTAAGAGAGATTTTTGCATCCTGCGATTTTCCTCTTTTTTGCAACAGTTTCTTCCTTTTGTTGTAAAGTTTGTTTATGGCAGGGGACCACCAGATTGCCTTCCTTTTTTGGAGGAGAGCATCTTGGTTCTATTTGGAATGGCAAGATTCATGCATGAGTGGATGTGCTCATACAGTGCCTTAGTGTAGGATTCAGCAGTCGAACTTTCAGTTCCCGTCTGCATGGGTGTCATGAAGTTTGTCACTTCTGACTTGAGTAGCATGAAGTTGGCTTTGGAGAAGTTTTTTTACAGAGGTTTCCTTACTAGGGTGTGGGGGAGGGATGTGGATGTCAAGGGTGATTACCTTATGGTCAGACCTGACCAATGAGGGGGTGATCATAGGTGTGGAGCATCAATTTCCCATGTTGGTAATGACCAGGTCTAGGATATTGGAGCCCCTGGTTAGACTATGGATTAGATGATTCAGGGCATTGGAATTTATGAATTCCAAGAACCATTGGGCAAAGGTGTTGGTACACATGTAATTTTCCCAATTAATGGCAGTAATGGTAGTTGAAATCACCCAGTATTAGGGTGTTTGGTTGCATCTTAATACTTTCCAGTATGTTTAGAAAGGTGTAGTAAGAATCTTGGGGCATGGTGGGGGATCTGTAGCAAGCTACAATTTGGACTGCAGTCTTACCTAGTGTTAGTTGCAGATGCATTGTGTTGGGCAACTAGCCTGGTGGTGTGAATATCCTTGCTGAATATGGACACTCCTCCACCTTTAGTGTTTCGGTCCTGGTTTGTGGCTGAAAAGTGTGGTAAGAGTTATAGCTTGGTATTGCAGGGGTGCTCTCTGAAGCCTTGAAACAGGTCTCATTTACTGCACAGATATCAATGTTCTCCACTTTTCGGAGTGCCTTGAGAGAGTGCATTTTGAGGTTTAGACTTCTAGCATTGATTAGCATTACTTTCAGATTTTGCATGCTTGCACCTGTTACGGTGGTTTTGTCCTTTGAACTTTGCCCAAAAAGGCACTATAGGGGTGGCAAGAGCCTTAGCCAGTAACCTGAATCCCAGGGGCGACAGGTACAGACCATCTCTGGCAAAGCATCGTGGTCTGTCGATCATGTCGTCTCAGGCAGACAGATACTGGATCCCTTTGAATGACACCAGAAGCTTAGCCAACTGTTGAAGTCAATTATTTTGTCCTTATACTGTGGTATCATTCTGGGTGAAGGCAGGATGCTACTCAGGGCTAGGGTCATACCTGCCTGGGCCACATGATCCGAGAGCTCTTCCATGTCTCTTTTCATGTAGTCCAGGGAGGTATGTCTCACGTCATTCACTCCAACATGGACAATGACAGAGTCATATTTGTATTTGAGTGCATCCGTTATGTGATGGATCCTGGCACCTGACAGGCAGCTGACTGTAATTTTCTCCTTGTTCAGCCTGGTGAGTGGGACATCAGTGTGCCTGACTATAGAGTCACCTATGACTAAAGTGTTGGGTACGTTGTCTTGTCTTAGGGTCTGTTGTTGGGTGGCACACTGGTGATGTGAACAATGTGACACTTTGGCTGTGATTGGTGTTTGTTTGTGTTTCAGCTTCGGAGGCCCTTGTTGTTTGGGCAGGGTATGTTAAGGGCCTCTGCATATGAAGGTTTAGTGTTGCTATGTGTTACTATGGGCGTTGGTGGTGTGGGTTGAGAAAGGCTATGTGTTGCTTGAGGTATAGTGTGGGTATTAACCTTCTCCTCTTGACTGTCTAACACAATCTTGGGTGGAAAGAGCTTTGCTTCCAGTTTGGCTATGTAAGTGCATCTCTCGCAGGTTGTAGTGTTGGGTGGTAGGAGGAGAGGGCTGTCTGTGTATGAGGCAATTACTGCATTGCCCCAGTATGCCCAGATTCACCAGGTGGACAGAAGAAATCACTGGAAGCTGAGCCTTGGACATGCCTGGTTTGGTGCTTTTTTTTTTGAAAAGTACATGAGCTGCTTTCCCTTACCTTAGCAAGGGATTTTACAATTATAGGCTTAGTGCCTATGATTAATTTCTCCTTATTAACAAGGAGAGTTGAGTGTTTGTATCAGTTTAAGGCTTCCTAGTGCTTTCCAGCAGGTTTTAGAGCAAGTGCTAGTCACAGGGATGCTTAAAGGTAAGATGAAAAAAATGGTTTATCCTAACCACTGCAGTGTGCACTAGAGGAGTTAGATGTGAAAGTAGGTAACTTAAGTTTTACCTGTCTAAAATGCTAAGTTTTAGTGGAGAGTCACTGTTTAAACAGCAAGATAGATTGAAAGGGGGTGGTCACTTTTGTATTTTGGTACTACAGAATACAGTAGGATGGCCAATAAATTTAAATAGTTGAAGGGGAGTGATTTCACAAAATGATAATTTTGTTCTTACTCACACAAGCCAGTAAAAACACAGGAAATGAGATATATGGTCAAATTAACATAAGGGGAATGCAACTAGAAAGACAGTGGTGTTTAAGAACACTACAGTAACCAGGTGGGAGGGTGGGGAAAAAAATTCTGCCTGACTCACAAGAGGCAGAGCTGTGGTCTCTTTTCAGGTTTTAATATGCAGTTAAAAGCAGAATACAAGTAAAACACAAGGTAAATAAAACAAATCACAGTATTTAAAAAAGAAAAAGGCAATAAAGTAATACAACAAATAAAAATCAAACTAACCTTTCCCTCACAGCAAAGGGTAGCAGAGTCTGGGTGAGCCTTTCTAGTAAAGCTCTGAAACATTTTATTTTACCCCTTAAATAGAAGGTTTAGTTTCCAGCTCCACCCCTCAGTTCACAGATGATTAACCTTAGCTGACCTGTTCTATTGACCTGTACTAATTTCTGCCTGACTCACAAGAGACAGAGTTGTGGTCTCTTTTCAAGTTTTAATATGCAGTTAAAAGGAGAATACAAGTAAAACACAAGGTAAAATAAACAAATCACAGTACTCAAAATAGAAAAAGGCAATAAAGTAATACAAAATACAACAAATAAAAAGCAAACTAACCTTTCCCTCATAGCAAAGTGTAGCAGAGTCTGGGT
>NC_056743.1:54142240-54252240 GCF_019279795.1 Protopterus annectens | reverse complement strand
GATAGAAGCCTTCCCAACACACACAGCTGCATGCCTGAACAGCCCGTTAAAATGATTTGTAAAATCTGGGAAAGGCAAGATGTTAATGAGTTCCATTTTGCCTTCTCTTATATCAGAGACATTTTCAAAATTAACTGAACAGACTTCTTTATATTGTTCTGATTTACTCCATGTATAAACCATTACAAAGTTCACAGGGTTATAATTTTTTTCTTCATTGGAATCAGTTTCTTGTCAAGAACAAAGCCATTCTCCCTTTAATGTATTGTTTAGTATGATATCTCTGTGAATTCCTTAATAACAGGGACAGCTAGTTTTAAATCAGAGGGCTCCTACATTACTATTCGCAGCTTAGACTATGTTACTATAGTGATGCCTTTTGCTGCTGGGCTCTGTAACAAGACATGTATCACTCTGCTGCGTGCATCGAAGCAGGGTGTGGAGTGGAATTTTAAACACACGCCTTCCAGCTACTTATTAAGAAAATCATTTTATTAGGTATTTCTTGGCCTTTCTTTGTATTAACCCAGACAAAGAATTTTTTTACCTTACCTGAAATTACTGTACCAGTATCTGTTTACATTTATATGTGAACGTACAAATGTTTGCTAACAGGAAAGCCTCACTGAACAGAAAAGTGAAGGCCTGAGGAGATACATTCCACAACAGTAAAAAAATACAAAGCACAATAAATTAGTTTATGTCATAAAGCAGATAACTGACAAAACAGTCATAACAAGTGGCACAGACACCAGGTTATGTAGCAGTCGGTCATATAGCTAGTAAACAATTGTAACAAGTTATCTCAGAATGAAGATTACAAAACATTCATTCAGACAAAACATATTAAAATAAAATATTTTAGATTCTAAAGCAGTCAGTTAAAAGTAAAACATTCAGAGTATATTAAGTTATCCATGTAACAGACAGGTTTCAGAGTGGTAGACAGCTGGGGAAAGCTGGTACAGGCACTAGATATATGTCAGGGATAAGTTCTCTTAGCTCAGAAAAGACAGCAGAGAAAAGTGAGACTAACTCGGTGACACACCACCCATACAATCAAGGTGGCCAACCTCAATTAATCATTTGCCTGTGTCTGTCAGTTGATTAATCAACATACCCCATCACTTTCCTCACCCTCACATACACCACCCTTACACCTCTTGTCCGATATATACACCTCCTGGATAGTCCTAACATTCTCACCACTTTATAAATACTCCTCCTATTTCGTAATAACATTCTCATCACTTTATAAATACTCTTCCTATTTAGTACTAACATTCTCATCGCTTTATAAATACTCCTCCTATTTAGTACTAACATTCTCATCACTTTATAAATACTCCTATTTAATACTAACATTCTCATTGCTTTATAAATACCCCTCCTATATAATCCTAACATCTTCATTTCTTTATAAATACTCTTCCTACATGGTACCAATGTTCTCATCACTTTATACATACTCCTCCTATTTAGTACTAACATTCTCATCACTTAATAAATACTACTCCTATTTAGTACTAACATTCTCATCACTTTTTAAATACTACTTCTATTTAGTACCAACATTCTCATCCCTTTATAAATACTCCTCCTATCTAGTACTAACATTCTCATCACTTAATAAATACTCCTCCTATTTAGTACTAACATTCTCATCACTTTATAAATACTCATATTTAATACTAACATTCTCATTGCTTTATAAATACTCCTCCTATTTAGTACTAACATTCTCATCACTTTATAAATACTCCTGTTTAATACTAACATTCTCATTGCTTTATAAATACCCCTCCTATATAATACTAACATCTTCATTTCTTTATAAATACTCTTCCTACATGGTACCAATGTTCTCATCACTTTATACATACTCCTCCTATTTAGTACTAACATTCTCATCACTTAATAAATACTACTCCTATTTAGTACTAACATTCTCATCACGTTTTAAATACTACTTCTATTTAGTACCAACATTCTCATCCCTTTATAAATACTCCTCCTATTTCGTAATAACATTCTCATCACTTAATAAATACTCCTCCTATTTAATACTAACATTCTCATCGCTTTATAAATACTCCTCCTATATAATCATAACATATTCATTGCTTTATAAATACTCTTCCTACATAGTACCAACATTCTCATCACTTTATAAATACTCCTCCTATTTAGTACTACCGTTCTCATCGCTTTATAAATATTCTTCCTATTTAGTACTAACATTCTCTCGTGTCAAAGCTAGACACCCGGCAGTGTAAACTTAGTTCTAGATGATTGTCATTCTTCAAAATATAAAAACCACCACAGTTATCAGCATCCAAGTTTATTAAGAACAGATGAGCGCTTTCATGTTGTGCAACCAACATTTCTTCAGATCACAAAAACAATAAAACACTTCCATTTAAAAACATATAGACAACCAATGAAAGCAAGGTCCCAATAAAACCTAAACAATAACAAAGTTAAAACAAATTTTTTCCCTTTAAAACAAACAGGTTTTAAAGGGACACATCCATTAAGGGCAGGATACCTATCAGCCTGTAATTTCAGTATCCATTTAAGCTCAGCTGTTTCAGCGAAGTTTACCAAATCACCCCTCTACAGTTTTCACGTATACATTGCAATACCCTGAAAACAAAACTATGTCCTGCATTTTCTTTAGCATGTTTGGCTAGGGCATTGTTTTCATTTCCTGTTCTTATATCATACATATGGTTAAAGATCCTGTCTTTGAGTTTTCCTGTTGGTTTTACCAATGTAAAAACCTTGGCAGGATTTACAGGTTGTTAAATATATTATATTTTTACTATTGCAATCAGCATAAAACATAGGACGAAACACAAAGTCCAGACATGGATGTTTAAAATTCTGTTCATTACTTATACTACTGTATGCCCTACAATTACAGCACATAAATGTGCCATCTCTATCAGACTGATGAGGCACTTTATCAGTATTAGGTGCTTTGTCATTATATAGATATCTTTTTAGATTCTTACAGTTCTTAAACAGGAAATAGGGGTAGGGTACAACTATATCTGCTGTTCTAAGGTCAGTAGTCAAGAGCCCCCAGTTTTTACGTATAATCCTACATACTGAATCTACATAATTTGTATATTTAATACAGAATCTTAATTTATTATTGGCTGTTGTTTCTGCATTACCCATGGGGGTTTGTCTTACTCATCTAGAAAAATAAGGCATAGCAATCATAGCTCTATCATTATGGATCTTTCTTTTATTAGAGGCCAACATATCTTTTTTATATCCCATATGGACAAAGAAATTCATCATCTCATTGATCTTGTTCATGAACTCAGTATTATCAGTACATAATCTCGAGGTTCTCATAAATTGACCCCTGACCACATTAGGGTACATGGATCTAGGATGCATGCTATCATATGGTAGAAAATTGTTCTTCCAGCATTCCTTACAAAATAGTGATGTAACAATCCTCCCCATATTATCCATAGTCAGCTGTACATCTAAAAAGTCTATCTCCTGCTGAGAACTTATCATGGTGAAACTCAAAAAATCAGTCGTATGATTAATATAGTCAGCAAAAGCATTTAGATCTTCATTGCTGCCTGCCTATAAAAGAAAGACATTGTCAACAAATCGATAATAGAACTTAATGTGATCTTTATTTACATAGTTATTAAGCACATATTTGTCTTCCCATGCATTCATAATCAAGTTTGCATAGAAGTTTGCACAGGGGCTGCCCATGGCAACCCCCCATTTCTGTGCATAGATTACCGCCCCATACATAAATACATTATTATTTAACACTAAGTCTAGTAAAGTGCAGACAGTATTAGTAGTGGTAATATCATAGCAACCCATATGTATCATAATTTCTCTGATAGTATCAAGCCCAAAATCATTCAGGATGCTGGTAAAAAGATTCTTAATGTCCATAGTTACAGAAAATACACCTGTTAAGCTACCATGGGATTCTGTGAATGAAAACAGGTCATACAAAAACTGTTCAGTATCCTTTAAAAATGTTGGGACAGAAGTTAAAATGTTTTTTAGAACATTTTCAACATTAATGGAACATGCCCGAGTCATCCGACCCACCCTCGACACTATTGGATGTGTTGGGGGGGTTTGTTAAACTCTTATGAACCTTTGGTAGCCCTTTACTCAAAAATATCTTAGACTCAATTATGTAGAGGAAGTCAAAGTGTGGTCTACTGTTCCCACCATTAACAACTCATATAGACTATTGTGCCATAACTTATAATCTGTTTCACTCTAATTTTAGTAATACAGTTATAAGTAGTTTCATTACTTAACATCCTTAACATCATTTCATTGTAGTCTTTAGAGTTCAGCACCATAATTGACCCTCCCTTGTCAGAGGGTCTAATACAAATCCCACCATTCTTCTTCAAATTTGCAAGAGCATTTCTTTCTAAGGATGTTAAATTACAGAATGATTTTTTATGTGTGCCACATAAAAGTTGACATAAATCATCCTCACAAACTTTAATAAAAGTCTGTACATGTGAGAGCAATTGTGGTACAAAAATGCTGGGTCGTACAAACCGTGGCCTGGTCATGCCATTAGCGTTGTCATTAAAAATAGCTTTAAAGTTAAGTTGTGGCAGAAGAGTTGCAAATCAAGCAAAATATCACTTATGTTGAAAGGAGTCGAAGGAATGAAACTTAATCCCCTATTCAACACAAATAATTCAGTCTCTGTTAAAACACAGTCGATAGACTGTAGACCAGGGTATTCACCTCCTGTACTTGCACTCTAGGGATGTTCAGTCAAATATTTCCTCTTGTGACGCCCTCTGCTGTTCGAACGTGGTGTCCTCATCATTACTGGTAATGAAGGAAAACCCAAAATTACAGTTGGTCTCACTTTCGGTCTCGCTCCTGTGGCCTGGTATTCAGCTCTTTTCACGGAAGGGGATGTAACATCATTAGATGTACTCCCCATGGCTGAGGAAATGTTTACTGCTTCAATATTCTGTCGAGGGACCTCATGAGCAGTATTGGCAACACTATCATCAGAATTTGAGGAATAGAGGGTCGTGGCCAAGGATGAACACAGGATAGCAGCAGATTTCTTCAGCTCCACCAATTTCATTACATTGACAGGAATTAATTACTTAAAAAATTAATTCTTGAAGTAATTTTCTTTCTAAATATGTTTGTTTTATATAGTTCTTGAACTATATCTAAAAAAGAAAGGAAATCTTAATAATATTCCTGTCAGAAATTACTTTGGAAATTTTCCTGTCAGTTTATCAGTCTGAAATGAGTTCCAGTAAGACAAATTCTCAAGACTCCAGCATCAAGAAAGAACTTCAGTCTCTGATAATTATAGTCCAGCAACTTACTGCTAAGATGGATAAAATGGATACTAAAATAGACACTTTCATAGAAAAACTACAAAACAAATAGACTTGTTACATATGGACCTGCAACAACAGAAGATCCAGATGACAGGCATAGAAGAAGCTGTGAATGACATGGAAAATAAAATACAAGAAGAGGAAATCAACATTGAGTTTCTGCTGAAACAAAATACACATTTACAAACAAAGCTGGATGACCTGGAAAATAGATCTAGGCGCAATAACATTAGGATTTTTGGACTGCCAGAAAATATTGAAGGTAACAATATTACTTCTTTTTAACAACATGGCTCCCTAAAACTTTAGATTTACCAGAAGCATTCTCTTTTGGTATCGAAAGAGCACATAGATCTATAGCTAATACCAACTCTAACAAAAACTATCCTAGATCAGTTATAGTTAGATTTCTATCATCTTTGATAAAGAGATGGTTCTTAAATCTGCTTGGGCTAAAGCTCCTGTTAAGTTTAATGAGACAACTGTGCGTTTTGACAATGACTATTCTTCCATGGTAATTGCTAAAAGAAAAGTTTTTCTGCCACTAATAAGGGAGCTTAAAAAAGCACAGTTTAAAACATACCTTCTGTTTCCTGCCAAGCTTAAAATCTTCCTTCCTGATGGTCCTAAGGTCTTCGATGATTTAGACTCTGCTTTACTGTTTGTCAAAGAAAAAAGGATTTTGGATAAAATAGAAGAAATAGAATGGGCTAGTTCTTCATTAAAGAGATTGGCAACTGAAGCTTCCTGGAAGACTTCAGAGAAGAAGAAGAGACTAAAAAACAAATGATTTGTTATATGTTTTTTTTTCTCTCTCGTCATTTTAGTTCATTATTAATCTTTTTGAATATAGTTCCTGCATTTCCAGAAAGCCACAAATATTTTGGAAAAGATTTAATCAAAGTTATTCTCTATGTGCAAAGAAATGTTTTGTTTCATAACCAGTCAAAATGCCTGAGGATTTAATGGCAGGCTGTGACTCGATTTGTTTTTCTTTCTGAAAAAAAGTAAGGATAGTAATTTGATACATTTTTTTATCTTTATCTTTATTTTTTCCATCTTGTTCTATTATTTTCTTTGTTTAAACAATGACATTCTATTTAGATTATGTAGTTGGTAAAGGGTGGGGGAGGGCACGGAGAGAACAGTAATGAAAATATCATTAATAGAATAATAACATATTTATTTCTTGTAAAAGTTTATAAGTTCTTCAAATGCTATTTCTAATTATACTTCCTTGATTATACTGCTTATGCTTGTTTGTAAATAATCTGTCATGCTTTAACTAATAATAATCAGAACTAAATAAGAGTAAATAATATGTTTTATTTTTAACTCTATTAATATAAACAGTAAGTAACATTCCATTGTATATACTTCTTACAGCTTTCTCTTACATTTTTTATTTCTGCCTCACTCCCTTTTATTTTCTACTCTCTTTTCTTTTCTTTATTAATATATAGAAATGCTTTTGACTGTGTGGGCACAGTGAATAATAGGATTTGTATGAAAATTGAGTTGGGAGAAGAATGCTGAGTTTTATTGCTTGTTGGTAATTTTGAGTTTAATTTCACTTGCATAGAGGCTGTGATGATCTGTGGAATACATTGTGGAGGTTCTGTCATGTTTAGATGCATTTACACTGCTAAATGAATGTTTGTCACTAGTTTTAATAAGTTTCCATTAAAATGTTAAGAGAGACAATCTGGGATGTGGGCTGTCTTATGCACAATGTCCTTGAGTTACCTCAGAATCTTCAAATCACAGAATTCTCACAGAGAAACTGAAAGCAGTTAGTATAAACATTGACAAGGTTATCACACTGACACACCACAGATTCAGGAAAATACTCTGTTCATAAAATATGTCAGTTATAATGAGTTTAAATGATGTAGTTTCTTGTAGTAAGTAAATGTCTTATTTTAGAAGGCATAAAAATGAAACATTTATTTAAATGTTTTTGAAAATCTACTTAACAGCAGCATAATAATCTGTGTTAAAAATTTGTGTTCCAAACATATACTTTACTATAACTCATTTAATTCATCTGATTGACAAACATAAATAATCTTATAACTCTATTCTGGAAGAAATGTCATGTGATATATTTTAAAGCAGTAGGTTAGCATGATTGTAAAATCTGGTTACCAATATGTGTTTGCTGTGCATTGTTTTGTATAAAGCAGACAGATTTATTCTGGGGACAGCAAGTGGGATGGTGCTCTGCAGGGAGACAACTCAGTGAGATCAGATATATATATATATATATATATATATATATATATATATATATATATATATATATATATATATATATATATGTGTGTGTGTGTGTGTGTGTGTGTGTGTGAGTGTGATGGCTTTTTTCTGAGAGTCTGCATGGCTATCCAATATGATTTGTAATGATTTCTATGAATACAATGTTTTACTCTATTGACAAAATGAATGTTTGCCACAAGTTTTAATAAGTTTCCCGCCAAAATGTTAAGGGAGACAATCTGGGATGTGGGCTGTCTCATGCACAGTGTCCATGAGTTTCCTCAGAAGCTTCACTCACAGAATTTTCACAGAGAAACTGAAAGCAGTTAGTATAAACATTGACAAGGTTATCACACTGACACACCACAGATTCAGGAAAATACTCTATTCATAAAATGTGTCAGTTATGATGAGTTTAGATGATGTAGTTTCTTGTAGCAAGTAAATATCT
Organism: Protopterus annectens; assembly: GCF_019279795.1. NCBI lineage: Eukaryota > Metazoa > Chordata > Ceratodontiformes > Protopteridae > Protopterus > Protopterus annectens. The sequence goes on along the minus strand of NC_056743.1, from coordinate 54,244,137 downwards.
TATTTTAGAAGGCATAGAAAATGAAACATTTATTTAAATGTTTTGAAAATCTACTTAACAGTAGCATAATAATCTGTGTTAAAACTTGTGTCCCAAACATATACTTTACTATAACTCATTTAATTCATCTGATTGACAAGCATAAATAATCTTATAACTCTATTCTGGAAGAAATGTCATGTGATATATTTTAAAGCAGTAGGTTAGCATGATTGTAAAATCTGGTTGCTAGAGTGTTTGCTGTGCATTATTTTGTGTGAAGCGGACAGATTTGTTCTGGGGACGGCAAGTGGGATGGTGCTCTGCAGGCACTCGGTGAGAACAGATATATGTGTATATATGTGTGTGTGTGTGTGTGTGTGTGTGTGTGTGTGTGTGTGTGTGTGTGTATGTATGTATATATGTATGTGTATATGTATGTGTGTGTGTGTGTGTGTGTGTGTGTGTGTGTGTGTGTGGGTATGTGTGTGTGTATATGTGTGTGTGTATATGTATGTGTGTGTGTCTGTGTTTATGTGTGTGATGGCTTTTTTTTTTTTTTAGGTAATAGCAGGTGTTTCTGAGAATCTGCATAACTATGCAATATGATTTATAATAATTTTTATGAATACAATATTTTACTCTATTGACAATAATGAGTTTAAGTAAATGCTCATATACAAACAATTCAAGATTTTTGGAAGCTGTTGATAGAATTCACATGACAGAAAATAGATGCATCTTAATGCATGTAATGTCTGAATCATATTAGCCAAAGTTTTTGATTTAAATGAATGTTAGAACATAATTTTCTCTCCTCTTGATTTCTAACATTAAGATTATTTGAATGCTATTAGAATACAAGTGTTATATATTACATAGATCTATATAATAGTATGAACAGTTTTTAAAAAAAAAAAAAAAAAAAGTTTATTTTAGTTTATATGATGCTGTTTTACCAAATGTGTAGTTTTGTCTTGATAGATAATTGAATTGAAAACTGTTAACCTCAGTTAAATATAACTAGTATTAAATTGATAAGGTGGTAGCTGAGGTACTGCTGCTTAGGGTAGGGGTTAACTTGAGTAGTAAATACTGCTCTAAGTTGGAGTTTTCAACTCAGGCGGGATGCAAGGTTTAATCCTTACATTATTTTCACTTGTTCATTGTTATATGTATATAGTTTTGACATCCACAATATATTTTGTACACTCATTGTCACTACAAACAAAATTGAATCCTATACAAAATCCCATAAGAGATTTAATAAATACAGCTATGTTTAAAGGTACACCTAAAGAGGAGATGTAACATTATTTATCTTGTTATTTGTTATTTCGATCATAAGATTCTTGAGTTTTAAAATGCCAAATGACATCTTTAAAAGGAATTTCTTTAAACATTAATGGATTGAATAATCCGTGTAAAAGGGCAAGCCTAATAAGATACATTAATCTACACAAGGCCAATCTAGTCTTCCTGCAAGAAACCCATCTCTTGAAAAAAGATATTGATAAACTAGCCACTAATAAGTATACAGTATTGGTTAGTTCAGAGCACACTCAGAAAAAGAGGAGTGGCTATTTTATGGAATAAAAGTATGCCCATTCCTAAAACCATTAAGTCTTATCAGGATGACAAAGGAATGTTTTGTATGGTTACAATACAAATTAATGGGAAGACTTACACTTTAATTAATGTATATTGGATACCTGGAATTGGTATTAATACAGTGAAACATCATATTGATAAGATCATATCATTCTCTGTAGGGGATATTATTTTAGCTGGTGATTTTAATTGTATACTACATGAAAGTGATACTACCACTATAAAGAAAAGAAGAATTACATCTAATGCAAAACATTTAAATGATTTTGCTAATTCTTATCATTTGAATGATATTAATAATCAGATAGAGTCAAAATCATTACCATACACCTTTTTTTCTAACAGATACAAAACTTATTCAAAAATAGATAGGGTCTTTATTTCTAACCAGATGGTAACAGATTTAATTAATTCCAAAATCATTTCATGTCCTATATCTGATCATAACTCAATTGTTTCGAATTCATGATAAAAATACTCATAATGTTCAGATCAAAAGGATACCAGCATACTTAACTCAGCTAAAAGACTATAAAGAATATATACTTTCAGAAGTACAACATTTTCTAGACATAAATAATACTCCTGAAGTCTCCATTGTCTATGTTTGGGATGCCTTAAAATCATATCTATATGGACAAAGTATCAGATGGTATAATAACAAAAGGAAATCTTGGGATAAGGAATTGTTAGATATTCAAAGTAAACTAGACTCTTATAAACATAATAATAAAGAAAATATTACGGACAAGAAAGTTATTGAAGAAATAAACAAACTAAATGAGAAATACAAAGAAATTTTAACTCATAAAGTTAAAATAACTTTAGAGAAATACAAGTTTTTGTCTTATTCAATAAGCCCCAAATACTTACATAGACTTAAAAATAAAACAAAAAGATTGAATAAACAAAACCATATCAAAGAAATCTTTTCTCTAAGGAAAAAGAAGAATGTTTCTAGTATACCAGAAATACTGGATGAATTTAGAAATCACTTTCACAAGATTAACCCTAACAACATTCACATGGAACCTAAAGATAAAATAAAGGAGTTTATAACCACAAACATGAATAAAAAGCTTAATAAACAACAGATTAAACTATTGGACAAGAGTATTTCATATACAGAAGTTATTACACAAATAAATAAGCTTAAATCAAACAAAGCACCGGGTAATGATGGTATTATACCAGAGATATATAAAATCCTTTCTAAAACTACATATTCATTAATACATAAGGTTTTTATTCTGGCCCCAACTGAGTTAATAACCCCCCCATCTTGGCAATATACATTTATTTCACCAATTTTAAAACCTAATAAAGATCCAACTAGATGTTCTTCATATCGACCCATCTCATTACTTAATGTTGATTATAAAATGTTTATGAGTATTTTTGCTGATAGATTGAAGACAATTATCCCCGGCATTATAGACATAGATCAGACGGGCTTCATTATAAATAGAAATACTTTTGATAATATAAGAAGAACTTTAACATTAATTGATTTTGCAAATAGGAAAAAGAAAGATTTAACACTTATTAGTCTTGATATAGGTTCAGCATTTGATTCAGTAAGTTGGGACTATCTGTTTACCTTACTGAAATGCACAAATTTCTCTGATGCATTTGTAAATTTAATTGAGCATTTATACAAAGGAACGCTGGCTTATATTAAGGTAGGAACATATGTTTCACAAAAAATACCAATTCTTAAAGGTACAAAGCAAGGATGTCCACTTTCTCCACTATTATTCACTTTAGTAATGGAGCCTTGGGCTAATTTGATTAGAAACAGTACTGCCATAGAGGGTTTTGAAATAGAAGAAAATACAACATCAAAAATTCAACTTTTTGCAGATGATGTTCTAATTACATCAGCAGGATCTAATTCTTCTATGCAGTCTTTATTTGATAAAATGATAAATTTTAAAAGTATTTCTGGTTTAATATTCAATGAAGAATAAACTAAAATACTACCTATATATACACGAAAAAATACTCTCATTAGTGATTTTACTAAATATGTACCCAACTCAGGTCAGATAACTTATTTAGGTATAATACTATCTAAAGATATTAAATCTATTATATATAATAACTATAATACCTGTTTTCTTAATATACAAAATCTTTTAATACCTGGAATAATATGTTTTTACTATGGAGGAGAGACTTACAATTATTAAAATGATAATATTCCCCAAGATTTTATACTTAATACAATCAATAATACTTTCACCTACAAAAATAACTATCAAGAAACTGAATACACTAATGTTAAATTTCTTATGGGCACCTAATAGACCTAGGATTGCATTAAAGAAACATACTAATAGCTGGTCTCAAGGGGGTATTTCTTTTCCAGACTTTAATTTATATATTATCTCTTCTATTATAAAAGTTATTACTTTATTAATAGATCGGTCATATGTCGCAAAATGGAAAGATTATTGGGAGCTAATTAGTATGCACTTCATGAAAATCTCCTTAACACATAAAAATATGATTATAAATAACTCCATGTTGTGGTTGCTAAAGGAATTTTGTACTTCACCTAAACATATGGTCTGTTACCCATTAAATATTATTATTAGTTATCGTAACTTTATATTCATGCACCCTAAGTATAGGGAATGGAATTTTATTGTATTCCCTATAATTTATACTCAGGGTATGCTTATGTCATCTACTTCTGAAGGAGCTCATTTAGCTATAGATAATAATCTAAAGTACTGGTATCAGCTGATATCTGATAATAAAGTTAAAAATCTAGATTTCTTAAAACAAGAATTTGATCTAAGAGAAACTTGCTGGTTAGAGGTTCAAATCTTTAGACAACATCTCATTGATAGAATAGATCTAATGTCTATAACAGTTAAAGAATCTATTCCAAAACTGATTGATTACTTGATAATAAATTTACAGCATAAAGTTTCTGATAAAGGTAAACTTTCATATATACATAAAATTATCAGACAAGAAACTTTTTACAATGTAGATTCATACTGGAATTATTTCACCTCTATTAATGGGGACCCACCAACTCAACAAGATAAACAATATATATTGGAATCTGCTTATAGAACTACGTCTTCCATTGTCTGGAGACTTTATACATGGAAATCTTTTTATACACCTTTGATGATGAATAAAATTAATAATAAAGATAATCTATGTAAGAGATGTAATGTAGAAATTAATGCTGACTGGGCTCATATGTTTTATGACTGTATGAAGTTGAAATAATACTGGAAGTCAATTAATGAATTTTTGCAGGCTCTTTTTACAGATAATTTCATTATTTCTAAGTCTCTTATATTATTCAACACACCTGTACCTCAATGTGTTAAAAAGATTAAGCTTCCCTTGTTATGGTCTATCCTAGCAGTGGCTAGGAAAATAATAACTAGAAATTGGATTTCAGATACACCTCCTTCGTTCAACGAATTTAAAATGTTATGAATATAATGTGTCATATGGAAATAAGCACAATTAGAATGAGAACAACTAGAAAAACATCACATTTTATTGTATGGGATAATTTACAAAATTTGTTAAAAAAATTCTAATTTCAATAGCACAGTATTTTAGTTTAATTAATTGATCTGATTGTAGTGGATGTCTTTGTAAATACTTTAGTTGTTTTGTTGAATATTATAATAATACCTATTTTTAATTATTTGTATAAAATTGTTATGATATTTCTCTTATATGTTAAAACAATAAACTTGTTTTGAAAAAAAAAAGAATTTGAGGAATACACATTAACACTGTTGTTATTAATATTCAGACGTTCCAAGGATGGAGGATTATTATTGTTGGCTCGTTCCACTGCTCTTGGCCAAACAAAAATATGGCCAGAGGCAAAATCATTATAATCTCTCGTCAGTTTTTTAGCTTTGATATGTTGTAGCTTTAAGTCATAACTAGACAAATTCACAAAGACAGTGTCTAGAATACGCACATATTGCTTTCCTTTATAGCATTGTTCTATTCTCAATTTATATGCTTCAACAGTCTCAAGTAGCTGATGTTCTATAGGTGAGAAATACTCTAGCAGCAGTTTGATGTAATTAAAACATAAGTCCAGGTTCAATTGTTGCCACTTCCTAAGAAGGTTAGGATGTGCTTTACCATAGCTTGGCATGCATAATACACGCATACCCCTCGGGACTATCTTGTAATGCAGACAAGCCTCCAAATGGAGGCGTTGTCATTGCTGCCTTTTTAATTTAAACATATTGTCCTTCAAATCTCTTACCATTTTCAGCAACTCTGCAAAATCATTAGACAGTGATTGTGGATCCTCATTAATCCCATCAAACCTTAGAACAGCAGATATAGTTGGACACTACCCCCATTTCCTGTATATGAACTGTAAGAATCTAAAAAGACAACTATGTAATGACAAAGCACCTAATAATGATAAATTGCCTCATCAGTCTGATAGAGGTGGCACATTTATACGCCATAATTGTAGAGCATGCAGTAGTATAAGTAATGAACAGAATTTTAAACATCCATGTCTGGACTGGGTTTCATCCTATGTTTTATGCTGATTGCAATAGCAAAAATGTAATATATTTAACAACCTGTAAATCCTGCCAAGGTTTTTACATTGGTAAAACCAATAGGAAAACTAAAAGACAGGATCTTTAACCATATCTATGATATAAGAACAGGAAATTAAAGCAATATCCTAGCCAAAAATGCTAAAGAAAATGCAGGACATAGTTTTGTTTTCAGGGTACTGCAATGTATACATGAAAACTGTAGAGGGGGTGATTTGGTAAACTTTACTGAAACAGCTGAGCTTAAATGGATACTGAAACTACAGGCTGACAGATATCCTAGCCTTAATGGATGTGTCCCTTTAAAACCTGTTTTAAAGGGCCGAAAATTGTTTTAACTTTGTTATTGGTTATGTTTTAATGGGACCTTGCCTTCATTTGTTGTCTATATGTTTTTAAATTAAACTGTTTTATTGATTTTGGATCTGAAGAAGCAAAGCGCTCATCTGTTCATAATAAACTCGAATGCTGATAGCTGTGGTGGTCTGACCAATTTTTATGTTTTGCATTTTTACTGTTGTGGTTTTGACCTTTATCAGTTGTTGCAGCTATTTTGTGGTGATATGATTATCACTGTTGAGGTGACACTACAACCCCATGTGCAAAAGTGGGAAAAAGGGCTGTGGATCGATGGATAGTGCTAACATTCTCATCACTTTATTAATACCCCTCTTATACAGTACCAACATTTTTATTGCTTTATAAATACTCATAGCTAGATAGGTTCATGGATTAGTACTAGGCTAACTATCCTTGGGGGCCCTTTTAAGCTTAACCAATTACCCCATATAAGAATCAAACCCTGCACCTTGTGTCTTTAAGATAAATACCTTAATCACTATACCAGCCTCCTACCCCATACTCGTATACAGTACTAACATTCTCATCACTTATATAAATAGTCCTCCTACATGGTGCTAATATTTCCTGTCTTTCTACTGCCTCACTGCTTCCTACATCTATGTATTACATTTATCATTGTCTTCTAGGTTCTTGCTTACTGACAATGCCAGATTTTAGATGCACACTTACAGCTATTTTTTTACGTGCACAACTGCTTAACTTGCATATTCGAATACTGCTGAAAAATGTCAATTTGTAGTTTATTTACATTTTCCACAGAACATTTAATGGAGGAACTGATGATGACATTTATAACATGTTGCTATTAACTTTATAATATCCCCAGAAGTTTCTACTGTACCATATTGATCTGTATTTTCCCTATATGTTTCTCTTCTGTGCCTGATGACCTCAGAATTTCTAAGATACCATATTGATCAGATTGCATGATAAGGCTACAGTCATCCATATTGCATAGTGTAACCGCTCCTGTTTAGCGACACGTGCACGTGCCTTCTAACATCCTTGTACTAACAACACTACATTGGATACATTTTACAAGTCTGTAGTTGTACTGTCTAGTAATTTACCCACTAAATGCATGAGCTTAGCAATTGAACTAGACAGTTTTCACAGGTATCAGTACATATACTTAGCTACTGTCCTGTTTAACCTCATTCTTCAGGTTAAATGCTACTGTTTTAGCTGCTTATCACCTAACGTCCTACAGCGAATGACGTTAAGTCGTATTTATTTAGAGACTACTGGGCTACTAAATAAAAAAAGAAAATACAAGCACTGCCAGACCAAGAGCTGGCCAATTAGTTAGATATTTTTACAGTTAGTAATACCTATATGTTGCTACTGCAAAATATATGTGTCTAAGATTGCCAGATAGTAGTCTAGTAATTACTGCCATTTAGTTAGATATTTTTAACGATAGTAATAGCTATATGCTGCTACTGCTAAATGTATGTGTCTAAGATTGCCAGATAGTAGTCTAGCATTGCATTAGCTATACAAGTGTCTTAACCCTATCTAACTCAGTACTGCTGTACTGTTGTTCTATTGTCTGCTGTAGGGTTGCCACCTTTTCAAATTCCCATCAGATTTTGCAGGACAAAACATGCCCAAGGCCAGTACAAAGGACAGAACTTCACTTTTTTGCCTAAATAAAAGCTTATTTTGCTTATTCTGTTTCTTATAACATTTAGATGCAGAATAACTGTTTTATGCAACTATTACATAAAATACGGGAAATATTTTTGTTCTAAAATCTCAGGACATTTGTCATTTTTTAAATTTTTTTGCAGGACACAACTGCCCAAAGAGGGACTGTCCCTCACAAAATGGGACAGGTGGTAACCCTACTCTGCTGCCTTTTTTACAGATATTGTACTTTCTCTGCAACTACTCACCCTGACCTCTCAATATGACTTTCCTGTCTTTTTTAGATAACACAATTTCTAAAAACTAAGTGGGATTTCTATTAAATACTCCTAAACCTGCAACCTTTGTGGTGTTCCCAACAGAACCTTGAAGGCATCCCTCTGATAGCCCTAACAGAATCCTCTTCTTTCACTCTGCAAGCTTGGTTAGTCATCATAGCCTACCTGCTGATTGTTTTTTGTACTTCAGCTACATCCAAGACCAGCGCTAGCCCTGCTCCATTCACCCTTGCTGCACTCGGGCTCATTACACTCCCCTACCTTACCCCCACTACCCCTACTCTTATCTGATACTAGGCACACACAACAATCTACTCAAGCCAATCACTAGCACAAAGTATAAACACCAGATATACTTGAAACCTCCCACACCCACCTTTTAATTACTTTATCATCCTCACTACTTTCCATTGATAAACCACCTTATCCCCACCCCTAGTGCCATTCTATTAGCCTCTCCCTCTTTCAGTTCACTCCTACCTGCTACCTCTCATTTACATAACTACACATCAATTAGCTCATCCCCTACTAACCTCTAACAATATGTTTCTACTACACATAGCCTCCTTAATCATTTTATCATGTCTTTCACACATTACATCTTTATCACACATATCTACATGAAGCTCCTCCTTTCTATAATTCAGCTTCCAAACCTATCAGCACTAGCCTGTATCACTTTTGTATCTCTTGTGCTATTTTCAATTCTTCTCCCATTGGCTACACTCCTTATATACTACTGCCACACCCCCACTCCTCCCATTGACTACACTCCTTATATACTACTACCACACCCCCACTCCTCTCATTGGCTACACTCCTTATATACTACTAACATACCCCCACTTCTCCCATTGGCTACACTCCTTATATACTACTGCCACATCCCACTCCTCCTCTCCCTCCCTACAATATGACAAGAACATTACAAAATACTTGGAAATTATTATTTACATAGCCTCCAAGCTGTCTTGCTGTGGAGACATTCATCCAAACCCCAGTCTATCAACTTTTTTAAACAGCCCCACCACTCAAATTCCCAATCACCCTATGAACTTACTTCAACTCCCTAAAAAAAAAACCAACCTACTCTTATTTAACTTTAATATTAAAAGCATCTCCAATAAAATTCATGACCTGCATGCCTATCTATCTCTATACACTCCAGACATAGTTATTATTTTTATTTTATTTATTTAATTATTTATTACATTTGTTAACCAGGAAAGTCCAACTGGGCCAGGAGCCTGTTTTCAGCGGAGGCCCTCGGAGAAATGCTCCACACCAGTACTATTTATACATTGTCAGACACAGCATTTGTTCACTGTACAGTAATAGTAAGACATTAATAACATAAGACAGTTATGGCTGAAACTGATCCACAGAAAGCATTGTTGGACTTGACTCTACCACCACCCATAACTTCCATACCATCAATATCGCTGTTTAAAAAGTCACTAAGGACACCCTTTATAGATACTGGCTCTGCTTTTGTACCGATCCAGGATAGTCCTGCCATCATTGTCACTATCCTACTCAGTCTAAGTGGGTAAATAGCTCATGTCTTTGTACAATGGGTAAAATTTGGAGTTTTACATTACAATACTTATCTTTTAAACAAGCTTATATACATGTACATACCATTATTGCTTTCTTGTACAGACTTGGAAATGATTGATTCTTGCTTCCATACTCACAATTATTGTATATACTGCTTTCTTTCTCGACACTATTACTATCTATTACTATACCAACATTGTACTTTATTGTTACATTGTGGAGCTTTTCTCCCTGGGCCTCCACTGAAAAAGGACCATGATCCAGTGGACTTTCCCGGTTAACAAATGTAAAATAAATAAAAAATAAATATAAGAAAACAAAAACGAAGTGGACCAGTGAAGTAAATGCTCAGCAAGAAAACTAGCAGGAATAAGTAACGGATGACAAACTAATTTATGCCATAATCATTGACGGATCACCAAGCCGGCATGGTAGTCTTTGATACAGACAGATACAATCATGATATGTTTGAGATGCTGGCAGACATCAGGTTTTATGTTCCCATTACTAATGATGAAGTTGACACCATCATCTTCACCATACGTTCCACACTTCTTGGTCTATTTGATGAAGGATTTATTGATCAAGCTCTCTTTGATTATTTTTATGTTTCTAATCCTCTTATTCCTACGATTCAGGGATTGCCCAAAATTCACAAAGACCGCAATCGTCCCCCCATGAGACCCATAGTAGCTGGAAGGGGATGGTCCACTGAACCTCTTTCTCTATTTGTTGAAGCCCAACTAAGACCACTGGTGGATGCCAATCCTTTCATCCTAAGGGACACTAAGCAGTTCCTGCTAGACTTGTACCAACATACTCGAGACTGTCCCACTGTCTCAGATATCATTTGGGTGACGATGGATGTACAGTCACTTTTTACTGTTATACCTAATCAGCAGGGCACAGAGATGATCGAGGCGTACTTGAGCAGGTCCACTATCGCCTTGGACTTTGACACTGGATTGATCACCTTATTGTTGAGGACCATACTGGAGTCTAATCTCTTCTGCTTCCAGGACCATATATTTTTACAACGAGATGGCGTTGCCATGGGAACATCTTGTGCAAACAGCTACGCAAATCTGGTCATGGAGAGGTACATTGCAACAGCTGAAGCAATTCCATGAATGGATCAACACCTCCAATACATTCTTACGCTTCACCATGGAGTATTCCGAATCCACAATCCCTTTTTTGGATGTCCATGTAGACAAGTTACCGAATGGGATCATTAACACAGGGGTCTACCGCAAGTCTTGCCATAGGAACACACTCCTCCATCGCTCCAGTATGCACCCTGGTTACGTATATCACAACATAGTGAAAGGACAGTCTATGCGGATTTCTAGATATACACCGGAGGATATCCACCTGGAAAGGGAGTTAGAAGATCTGGGTACGAGATTGGCTGAAAGAGGTTACAGCAATTCAGATATCACCAGAGGCATGGATGGGATACACAGTCTCAGGACATCCAGAGCCACCCCCTTTTTTTCAGAGGGAGCGATAGATTCATATACAGATGGCAATAGGGCCAATAGGGATACAGATTGTACCCATGAGAAGGATTATGTCACCTTTCCCATCTGCTATACCAGAGATGTTGGATCAGTGAAGGACATAATATCTAAACATTGGCATATTTTTTCTGTGGACCCCATTATCAATGGATTAGCAGGTGACAAACCAAAGTTTGTATACCGTAATAAGAAGAACCTTAAACAGCTATTTTGCTATCCAAGTAGAATACAGGAACCTATGACATATGAGGGACCCTATATGACCACTTGTAATAGATGCAATTTTTGCTCCCACATTTTGAGTGATCCCTTGTTTGAGTATCCATATGGACAGGGTGTGTACCATATTCGAGCCAGAGGCAATTGCATGTCGACAGATGTCGTTTACCTTGCAACTTGCACGTCATGTTCTGCCTATTACGTGGGCAAGACCAACCGTGTCCTGAGAGACAGGATCAGGGAACACGTATATCACACAAGAAAGGGAAATATGCAGAATGCTTTGGCAAGACATACAAAGGAAGAGGGGATCATGCATCAGTTTAAGTTCAGGATCTTAGAGCAGATCATGAGGTCTTGTAGGAGGGGAGATATTAAGAATTATACCGAATCCAGGGAGATACACTGGATTATTAAGTTTAGGGCAGACATGCCACCTGGCCTCAATGGGAAGGTCCCACTTCGACCCCTATTGAAATCCAGGAGATTGCAAAACAAGAAATGAATAGACTACCATAACAGTCTATATTTGACAGTTTTCATTAGAAACCCCTCAGTATTCACTGTTTCTGAGTCTTTTAACTTTTTAATATTTTTAACACACTTGCATTTTCATTAAAGTTTTAAATGTGTTAATTTTAGTTTTGTATTCTATGTATTTTTAATGATTTCTGCTGTTTTTAAGCTACAATGTGTGGGTTGATGCTTTTCACATATGTACTGTAGCTTTAACTAGTTTGACTCCTTTTGGCGCCTTTGAATGTATTTAAACAGTTGATTTAGAGCACTGGTTTTATTCTAGGTCTGATGAAGCTACTGCGAAAGCGCTAACCTCACTCTACAAATAAATACACTTGTCGAATATATACTTGGATCGTCTTTCATTAACTGTACTTTCTGGATCCTGGAGCATTGGAATTTTTGTTACCCCACCATTGTATTGCTCAGCAGTTTTAACTCATTTTTAAAAAATAAATATAATTTTCCTATGTGTTTCCCTCTGTTCCTGATGACGCTTGGACCTCCCCCTGCCAATCTTGACCCCATTCTTTCTCCTGTACTGGGTATCCCTTACGTGAAGGCAAGATCCGACCCCAGAAGCCATCATCCAGACAGCCATGGAAGAGGCTTCTGCCCTCTCCAGCATCACAGCAGTGAGGGTATTTCAACTGCCCCTTACCCTGTTTCTGACTGCCAAGTGTGTGCACCCACATTACTGCAGGGTGTCCTATCCCTTCCCCATGCATGCATATGTATCTGTTGACAAACTAATTAAAGAAATTATCAGTGGCTTCGAATCACCAAGCCCATGTCTCTGGTACTGTTAATTATGGTGCTCTGTATACCCTGCTTGCATGGTGGTAATCATCCAGTCAAAATTGCCCCCCCCCCCCCAAATGGTTTTCCCTACCAGGTTCTTCAGGTCCCAGAGCTGCTACACAAATCTGGGTTGTCTGGGTCACAAGGTTTTACCATCAACACCACAGATCCAGGCTTTACTAATATGTATTTTATGTTATAAATGTATTACTAAGTCTTCCATTAGAAACCCTGAACTGCATTTTGTTTCAGGAATGTGATTAATACTAATAATGTTTTTACTAAATTGTGTCAACAAGTTTTTAGCTAAGAATATCCAAAAAGTCTGTCTCCCTATGCATTAAAAAATTACTAAACAAGGACATCAAAGCAAGATGCAACAGGAAGGGTGAACAACATTAGCAAACAGAAAACATGGAACAGTGCCAAAAGGTTCCTGGGTATAAATTGTTTAGAAATGACACAGAAGTATCAACTGCGGTTGAATAAAACGATGACATCAAGGTTAGGAGGTTGGCATAATGGTTAAGGTGTTTACCTTATAAACACAAGGTGCAGGGTTTGATTCTCACATAGGGTAATTGGCTAGGCTCAAAATGGCCCACAAGGGTAGTTAGCATAGTACTAATCTATGAACCTATGAATCAAATGTGAGGTCATAGAAAAGGAGGAACAACAGCATATCAGGAGCAAAGGGGATTAGCAAGGTCAAGACCTATGATAAGCACCCCAGAAGTTAAAGTAATCAAAGGGAGTAAGTGTTGGTGGGGCCCCAAGTATGAAAAGGGAGGAGGATGAAGACTGGAGGAGAGAATAAAGGAGCATATTAGGAAGACGGGTGTTAAATTCATGGTGAATATTAACAATATTTATCTGAGAAGAGCAGACCAGAAGATTCCAAGCTCCAGGACAGAAAGGGAATGAAAGATTACTGAGGCAGTGGTCCATGACTGGTTCACACAGGTGGTCTAAGACTGTGCCATAAAGAAGAGCACTCCAGACATAGTCCTAATCAAGGAGAAGGAGGTCAGAAATATCCAGATGAAGGTGCCATTAGCCATCCAGTGATCATGCCACTGACAGCTAAATGAGGATTGTCTAAGAATAAAAAGAGGAAGGTGATGATGAGGGATTTAAAAGATGTGGAGGCAAATGAAAGCAAAAAAGTTGCTATGGGAATGAGACAGGGATGCATTTCACACAAATATGCAAAAGTAAATGAAGAAGAAGAAAGAAATAAAATGAAAAGGCACACATGGCTACAGAAGAATGCGAGGCCACCACTTACTGTAAAAGGTGGAAGAGAGTGGGTGGGGAGGTGGAGGAAACATTACACACAGGAAAGTAAAAGGGTAGCCAAGGAAGTGACATCATGAGTGGAAGAAGTTAGGAGAGGAGGTCAAGCAGGTGAAGAAAAACTTTTCTAGGTACAGAGCAGGAAGGAGGACGCAAGGGGCAAATCTAGACACATTGAACAAGGGCGGAAGAACGATCACATGAGACAGGCATAATGCACAAGTACTGAATAAACACTTTGCCTTAGTCTTCACACAGGAAATGGAATAAGAGTGCAGTGCTAGGAAAGAGGCAGACCACAGTTAAAAGAGTTAGAGTTAGTGGCAGAACAGAGTGGAAGGGAGATAAAGATGGACCAGGCTGTAATTGGCTAATGGAGTCTTCAGCAGTTTGGTCAGTCTGCTGGTGGATCGCCAGTGGAGACTGTCAACAGTTCACTGGCCAGTGCACAAGTGCCTGGGACAGGAAGGCACTAACTGGGCAGTACCAGTACAAATCCAGGAGAGTACATTTTTTTAGACATACAGCAGTGTATGCGAAATCATGACAAGAATACTGTGGAGAAAACAGCTGCCTTTCTAGACAGCAACAAACTCAAGGAAAAAAAACAACACTGGTTCATGGCCTGCCGAAGCTTCCATTTGAATATGAACCAGTTTTGTCACTGTATCAGAGGAGTACTTTATGGGGAGAAACTGAAGATGGTTTCCTTGGATTTCAGCAAGACCCTTAACAAAGTCCTGCACATGTGGCTGAGAGGAAAACTGGATGATTAGGGGGTAGGAAATGGACTGTTGAATGGCTACATAGAGGCATGTAGTGAAGCAGACCATGTCAGGAATAAGGAAAGAGACAAATGGAGTACCATAAGGTTTGATCCTCGATCCTGTACTCTTCAAATCATTCATTTCATGTATCGCTGGAAGAGAAGTGACCAGAATTAATGTCTTAGCTGATAACTCAAATGTCTCAGGAAGGGTGTCTTTGCAGCTGGAGTGGGAAATGGCATCACAGTACTCGTATAAGTAAGTATGCAGTGCGGCTGATGACAGTAATACAACCATTTTGGTTCATTTTTTGGTTCCTCACAACTGACAATCAGTTGCACCCGCATCCACCGGATCTATTAAAGCACATTAACCTCCTGCAGGCTGACCCATGCCTGAGGCTAGTGAGGAGATTGAGGACCCTGAGCTATACTACACTGCACCCACAAACACCCTGAGGGTGGGATGTAGACTGGTGATAGGTACTGGACCAGCACTCACTTCCACAAGGGACTGAAGTTAGCAGGATGCTCTACCTACCCTGGGCAGCCCGTCACAGCTGCTTTCCCAATTTTCATCAGGGAAACTGAACAGTGATAGTGTGTCCTAAGTCCATACATCTCCTTCCACCCCTAGAATGGACATGCCTATCTTCTCCTACCTGTGACCACCCTGACTGTAACCAAGAATTTCATAAATCCAGTTGCTGTATGATACTTGCCAGGTCCTATTTGTAAGCCATGCAGTAATCCATATTATCAATGGATGGAGGACATGAATACCTAGTTGTTCTAATTTATTGGTCAGTATTTTGTGTATGACCATGTCAAATGCTGAAGTTAAATCTATATAAATTATATCACAGCACAATTTTCATTCTTAGCTGTTATTATATTGTTATAACAGGTGGTAATAGATCTGTTTTCAACATATGCATGCTGATATATGGTTTCAAGTCCCAAACTATTATCCATAAATCTCCATTATTTCTCCACAACATGAAAGTGGACGTAATGGTCTATATGACTCTGGGTTTGTCCTACTCCTCTTTCCCTTAAAAATAGGTTTAATCAGTGCACATTTCCAATCTTGGATAATCTCCCCATATTTATACACCCTAGTAAATAATATATATAATGGTACTGTCAGTCCTTGCCAAAGGGCTCTCAGGTCATTATTATTGTCAGTCTCCTCCCTGCGCTTTGTTTGGATCCAGTTTTCACAGTTCTTTTTCAATATAATCTAATTTGATTCCAGTATCTGGGGTTACCTGGATGTCACTAGGACAACTTATCACCCTCTTTGTGGACCCAAACAGTTTTGCATAAGATTTTGTAAATATATCTATAACCTGCTGTGTCTGAGAATAAATTTTAGAATCTACACACAGTTTATTAGTTTGTGTGTCTTGTGTGGTAGCCATCCACAGAAAAAATCATCACAGTAGGACAAACAAGGCTCATGTTATTCAGGATTGGTTGCAAAATGTCTACATACCTACATCAATAAATCAAACCTGCAGTGTGACACTACTATGTCAGGGGAGGCCTGTACAAGTACCGAGTGTTCGAAGAAGCTGATGCGAAACACACACGGGTAAGAGAAACAGAGTAAGATATTTGTTTGATACACACTGTGTTAATACTGGCATTATTCTAATACCGGGAGTAATATCTCTCGAACAGTAGGCCATGGATGAAAAAGCAAAGTGGCATTTACAAAGTGATATGGTAGGTAGGACTCCACGGCTACAGGGCTTGAGTTGTGAAGCAGTGTTAGACAAAAGTAAAAATGGTGTGTGAAACCGTTGTGTCGTGACTGCGTACACATATGGGTGCTAGAAGAAAGATGACACAGTGACACAGTACACATTTTGTGAAACACAACTACACACACAACTATTTGAAGTATATTGTATTAATATTGCAATATGCTAACATAAAGTCTAATATTTCATGTATGGTAAGTTGTACATTGTGGAGCAAAGCAGCATCTATAAACTGACAATTTGCTAAATGGGATGGCCAGGAGTTATTAAGGAGTGTTTGCAAACAAAGCTTTGAAAAATAATACATTTTCCATGCTTGCATCACCACAGAGTGGGATAATGTCATGTTGAACTAGCACACACAAGCAGTGGATGATAGCAGAAACGACATTAAAGCATTGTGGGTAACGTGAAGGCAGCCACATATTAAATACTTGTTACATTGTGGGTAATGTAAGGCAGCCACATATTAAATACTTGTTACAGTGTGGGTAACGTGAAGGCAGCCACATATTAAATACTTGTTGCATTGTGTGTAATGTGAAGACAGCCACATATTAAATACTTTTTACATTGTGGGTAATGTGAAGGCAACCACATATTAAATACTTGTTACATTGTGGGTAATGTAAGGCAGCCACATATTAATTACTTGTTACAGTGTGGGTAATGTAAGGCAGCCACATATTAATTACTTGTTACAGTGTGGGTAACGTGAAGGCAGCCACATATTAAATACTTGTTACATTGTGGGTAATGTAAGGCAGCCACATATTAATTACTTCTTACAGTGTGGGTAACCTGAAGGCAGCCACATATTAAATACTTGTTACATTGTGTGTAATGTGAAGACAGCCACATATTAAATACTTGTTACATTGTGGGTAATGTAAGGCAGCCACATATTAATTACTTGTTACAGTGTGGGTAACGTGAAGGCAGCCACATATTAAATACCTTTTGCATTGTGTGTAATGTGACGACAGCCACATATTAAATACTTGTTACATTGTGGGTAATGTAAGGCAGCCACATATTAAATACTTGTTACAGTGTGGGTAACGTGAAGGCAGCCACATATTAAATACTTGTTGCATTGTGTGTAATGTGAAGACAGCCACATATTAAATACTTGTTACACTGTGGGTAATGTGAAGGCAGCCACATATTAAATACTTGTTACATTGTGGGTAATGTGAAGGCAGCCCCATATTAAATACTTGTTACATTGTGGGTAATGTGAAGGCAGCCACATATTAAATACTTGTTTGGTAAAGCAGTGACAAGTAGAAATGACATTAAAACATTGTGGGCAATGTGAAGGCAGCCACATATTAAATACTTATTTGGTAAAGCAGTGACAAATACTAGCAATATTTTCAGAGCTGCATTAATGCAGTAAAACTGTATGACCTAAAAGTGACCATGTGCGGACATCTTATCCACAACATTGAGGTACACAATTTTGCCACTTGTACATCCATGGTTCTGCAGATACAAATTACTGCTTTGAAACATTATGGAAAAGGTCATATGCATAATCTGCACTTATTGTTGAATATTATAAAAAGTACAGTTTTGTACCTACCGTAAATGTAGATGTTTGAGTGTATACCCTGCTGCAGTCATCACACTTGGGTTATCCTACCATCAGGCAGTCCTGCAGTCGGCCCAAATTCCAAAGTCTTGGTCCGGCGTCGGTTGCTGTCGCTTCTTCCCTGATGTCAGTGCACCAGGGGTATATAAGAGGCATCCGACGCCATTTTCTTCAGTTGTTCTTGCCCCAGATGTCAGGTGCCCCCCCAAAAGATGGTCAATAGGTAGTACCAATAATAAAAGCTTAACACAAACAACACATCCCTCCAGCTATAAGCAAATACACCACAAAGGTTGTATCAGATTTTAAGGTATTGAAAGGTTTTAGTTAGGTCAGAGGGGATGGAGGGAGGGAAACCTGGACTGCAGCAGGGTATACACTCGAACATCTACATTTATGGTAGGTACAAAACTGTACTATGTTCATCGTGTTACCCTGCTGCAGTCATCACACTTGGGTAGAATACCAAAGCTAAGGATGGGAGGTGGAGTCAAACAGGGTTAGAGGGGGCTAGAAGGCCCTGCAAAACTGCAGTGGTGAAGCCAGCTCTAGTCTTAGAGTAAAGTGGTAAGTGATAGTGTTTGGTGAAGGTGTGTACTGAAGTCCAAGTTGCAGCTTCCAGAATATCCTTGGTTGGCACCCCCCTGAAGAAGGCTGTAGATGTCGCTGCTGCCCTGGTGGAGTGGGGCCTTATGCTAGCAAGAACTGGTTTTCCATGATGGGTGTAGCAAAAACATATGCAATGTCCTATCCATTTAGAAATGGTCTGTTTTGAGATAGCCTTTCCTTGTGATGCTGTAGCATAGGATACAAAAAGTTGGTCAGATTTTCTGAAAGCCTTAGTTTTGTCCAAGTAGTAACGTAGTTGCCTGTGTATGTCCAAGGAATGCAGGAGTCTTTCTCCTTTGTTCTGTGGATTTGGAAAGAAGGTGGGTAAGTGGATGGTTTGATTTAGAGCCACCCTGGATAGCACCTTTGGCATAAAGGAGGGGTTAGTTCGTAGAGAAACTCTGTCTTGATGAAAAATGAGGAAAGGCTCTACTGCCATTAGTGCCTGTAGCTCTGAGACTCTTCTAGCTGAGGTTATTGCTAGTAGCAGGGCAGTCTTCCATGATATAAACTTTAAATCAGCTGAGAAAGCTGGCTCAAAAGGTGCTAGCGTAAGTTTTTCCAGAACAAAATTTACGTCCCAAGTTGGTGTTGGCGCTCTCCTGGGAGGCCTAATGTTTTTTTCCCCTCTGAGATACTGCCTTAGAAGTGAATGTGAAAATAAGGGAGGATCCGTGTTGTAGTGAGCTGAAATAGCTGAGGCGTGGATTTTAATAGATGAAAAAGAAAGCCCTTTGTGTAACATACATCTCAGTTAAATATTGTAGAATCTGAGGCATGTCTGGCTGAAGGGTACTTTGGCCTTTAGCCTGGTTCCAGGCGCAAAATCTTTTCCATTTGTCTGAGTAGGCTTTCCTGGTGCTGGGCCTCCTGGCCTCCAGAATGACATCCATAACAGCTTGTGAAAAGGGGCTGGCTGGTTGCTTAGGTGATGTGCCATGCAGCCAAATTTAAGGTTTTGAGCTGACTGTGTAGAATCTGACTGCCTTGCTGTGTGAGTAGATGAGGAATTTGTGGTAAAATCCACGGTGGGCCCTGGGCCATGTTCCTTAGTAGTGGGTGCCAGTGCTGGCGTGGCCAGTCCGGGGCAATGAGTATCATTTGAGGTCTCTCCATCCTGACTTTCAGCAGCACCTTTGTGAGAAGGAGCAATGGAGGAAAGGCATATACTGTCAGCATTTTCCAACTGAATGAGAGTGCGTCCACTTTCCAAGCTTGATGGTGAAATGTCCTTGTGCAAAATTTTGAAAGCTGATGGTTTTTGGGGTTGGCAAACAGGTCTATGTCTGGGCGCCCCCATTTTTGAGCTATCATTGCAAATACTTGTGGATCCAGTTTACACTCGTAGGGATCCATGATGTTTCTGCTTAGGTCATCTGCCAATGTGTTCTTTTTTCCTGGCAGAAATTGAGCTTGTAATTGAACTTGTTAAGCCAGTGCTGTGTTCCACAAGGTCATTGCTTGCCTGCATAGAGGGTAGGAGTGTGTGTACCCCCTTGTTTGTTTATGTACCACATTACTGTGGTGTTGTCTGTCCTTATTATAAGCTGTCCTGGATGTAAGAGTTCCTTGAAAGCTGTCAGAGCATTCTGTACAGCTGGCATTTCTTTTTGATTGATGTGCAGATTCCTTTGATCTGCAGTCCATATGCCTTGAACGCACCATCCTGCCATGTGTGCCCCCCAGGCATAGTCCGATGCATCTGTTTTCATAGTTTGCCTGGCTGGGGGTAAGGTGAAAGGCTGACCCTTGTTCAGATGACATGTCTGTGACCACCATAGAAACTCCTGTTGAAGGCAAGGAATGAGAGGTATCATTGTTTCCAAACTGTGGCTGTGTTGAGACCATACGCTTTTCAGGTACCATTGTAATTTCCTCATATGCAGTTTTGTAAATGGTATTAGTAGTATGCAAGATGCCATGAATCCCAAGGCCTGCAGAATTTTTCTTGCAGGTAGTTGGGTCTTTGTTGCCATTGTTTTGAAATACTGAGTCAGTTGTAGTTGTTTGTCTGGCGTCAGATAAGCCTTCTGGGCCATTGTATTCAAGCTGGCACCCAGGAATGTCATATTTTGTGAGGGCACTAGTTTTGATTTCTTTTCGTTTACTGTGTACCCTAGGCAACTTAGTAGGTGTTTTACAAAAGTCAGATGTCGTAAGAGAATGTCCTTGCTTTCTGCTTGGATGAGGCAGTCGTCCAGGTATGGGTATATTTGAATTCCTCTTTGTCTGCAGTATGCAATTACTGGTGCCAGGCATTTTGTGAAGACCCTGGGTGCAGTAGATAAGCCAAAGGGCAGTGCAGAGAATTGGTAATGGGTTGAACCTGCAATGAAATGGAGGTATCTTCTGCAATTTTGTCTGATAGGGACATGCAGGTATGCCTGCTTGAGGTCCAACGTTACTAGCCAAGCTTTCTTGCCCAACATGGGAAGAAGCTGCTGTAGTGTTAGCATCTTGAATTTGGGTACTTGCAAGAAGGTGTTTAGAATTGAAAGGTCCAGAATGGGTCTCCAAGCATTGTCCTTTCTGGGGACTAGTAAGAGCCTTGAGTAAAATCCTTGGCCTTGCTCCTGTGTAGGTACCAGTTGAATGGCTCTCATGTCCATGAGAGCTGCAATTTGCTTTTGTGCCTCTGCCCATTGATTTTGTGGCAAGTTTGGCATTCCTTTTATCCTTGGCAAGGTGTGGAAATGGAATCTGTATCCTTGTGAGATAATGTCTAGGACCCATTTGTCCTTTGTGACGATGCGCCAGTTGTCTATAAAAAATGCTAATTTTCCTCCCAGGGGAGCTGCCAAGAGTTTTTTGCTTGGCAGTTTGAGGTTTAAGTCATTGTGTTTGTCTTCTAGTAGTTTGGGACCTGTCTTCTCCTCCCTTCTGTGTTGCAGTGCCCCATTGGTGAGGTTTGTAAGGGATTTGTGCTTGTCCTCTGCCCCTTGGGCATCTGTATTTACCCCTCTGTGGTCTGTCAGAAGCTGGAAAAGACCAATTTGTTGCTGGCCAATTTCTGCTGAAGCGTGGGGGTTGTACCTGTAAGAAATCTTTGACCGTCTGCATAGATTTTGCCTTATCCTCCATTTTCTTTAAAACCTCTTCTGCTTTAATCCCAAATAAGACATCCTGTTGTAAGGGTGCATCTAGTAACTTTGCTTTAACATGATCAGGCAGAGTTTGTTCCTTTAACCAAGCATGCGTACGTATAACAGACCCAGTAACAACTTCTCTACAGGAAGCTTCCAAGGAATCAAATCCACATTGTAAAGTATGTTTGCCCACCTGTTCAGCTGCATGCAACAGATCCTGCATTTCTTTGAATTCAGACTGTTGAGGGTGCGCACTCATCTTTTGTTTTATTTGAGACATTAGGAATTGCTGGTATTTCAGCATGTGAAATTGACAATTTAGTGCTCTCATAGCTAGAGTAGCTGAGGTGTAAACCTTCTTCCCCCACCTATCTAGTGCTCTGGAGTCCCTTTCAGAGGGTACAGGATTTTTAGCCATAGAAGCCTTAGCCCCTTTGGGACCCTGGGAGATAGTCTCTAGGTCAGCAACAGGGCTTTTGTAAAGGAATTTGTGTGAGTCAGGCACTCTATAATATCTATCTGGTTTGGCTGGAGCAGGAGGTAGAGAATCTGGATTTAGACTAGATTCTAAGTAAAAATCATCCACAATGTCTAAAACTGGAGGGATAGCAAGTGGTCTGTGCTGGGGGAGTAAAAGGAACTCTCGTAGCCTTTTCTTTGAGTCGGAGTAGTCCTGACCTTCCCAGTGGAAATGTTCCCTCATGGTATGTAAGGTTTCCCCAAAGGAATAGTCTTCAGGGGGAGAAGCTGAGGGAATGGAATCTTCAGCATCAGAGTCTTCATAAGGGGGAAAGGAGTAATCCTGTTCCTCAGAGGAGCCTGAGGAAATAGACACTTGATCAGAGGAGGCATAATCCTCCTCTTGTCTAGGCCTTTTGTCTGGGGGGGTTGGGAAACCCTGATTAAAGAAATCAAATCTTCCGCCATTTTAAGCATTTGTTTCTTAGGCATGGGGCCTTGAACTGGAGACTGATGTGCAGTCCTTTTTGGTTTTACAGGAGTCTTAAGCTTAGCATAAGATTTTATGGTGAGAGTAGTCGGTCTGAAGACACCTTCTGTAACCGAAGGTGTTTCCGCAGCACCGGCTTCTCCTTCTGCAATGTTGTTGGTAGGGCCTAAAGAAAAAGGCTGCGTCGGCCTAGAACTCTCTGCTTGAGAATATGAAGTGGTCTGGGGTCCAATTCTGCGGTCGTCAGGGGCTGCATAGGCACCTCACTGAAAACCAGAGAGCCGGCGACCAGCCCAGCCTAGGCCTTGGAGTCTGGCTTGGATCTAGGCTGGCTGTCTTTATCTTTGCGTTTTTTATGCACGCCGGTAGTCAGTTGCTCCGACGGCATAGTGTAATTAAATTTCCTACCAAAGTAGTGTTGTGCGAAATCAAAGCGTCGCTTTATAGTTCGCTTATTGAACCTAGCACAAAACTGACAACCAGTGACGTCGTGGTCTGGGCCTAGGCAAAGTATACAATAAGAATGAAAGTCCTTATGAGGTATTTGCTTCCCACAAGAAATGCAATTGTTAACTTTTTCTGACATCGGACTGAGGCAAGAAAAGGTTCCCCAATGGGGTACTTAGCTTTGAAGACTTTGGACTGAAATTCGATTTGAAAATCTCAGGTGTCGGCTGACCGGCACTTGCGAATTGCTTCTGCTTCGGGCACCATGCGGCAAGAAAGACTGAAGAAAATGGCGTCGGATGCCTCTTATATACCCCTGGTGCACTGACGTCAGGGAAGAAGCAACAGCAACTGACGCCAGACCAAGACTTTGGAATTTGGGCCGACTGCGGGACCACCTGACGGCAGGATAACCCAAGTGTGATGACTGCAGCAGGTTAACACGATGAACATCAGCTGTGTGTCGGAAACCTCTTGCATAGATTAATAATCCTCTCGGGGATATAAAAGTCAGCCTTACCCACTTACACAACTATAAGCCTTTGTCTGACTATAATTGAAATTACTGGCAAATTAAATACCTTTTTATATCTGCTATATAAAATCAGATTTACCAGAAAGACGGCTGATGCAAATACCAGTGTGCACCCAACTGTCAAACGAAAAGCTTTTGCATTTTACATTTTTTTGTAACTTGCATCATTTTGGAGATGCCAAATCATAAGAGGTGTGTGTTAAATAGAGGATTTTTGAGAAAAGCTCACAGGAATTCAGTGGTTCTGGAATTAAAAGACGTCAGGAAACAAGGGGAGTAACTGGCCTTCTGCTGCTCAGAAATGAACAAGCTTTGGATGGGCCAGTTATTGTGCTGGAATCAATATGATCTGAGGACTCCATAGGACACCAAATCAGAAAATGACCACAGGACACCTAATCACAACACCATTAATTGGAATTTAAACCATGAAAACTGGACTCATCTCATGTTTAACAGCAAAAAACAAACATCTTCTTGCAGGAGGTAGGCAAATCTACATATGTTGACTCTAAGAATCCACAAGAGTGTAGACAAGGGAAAACATCCCCACCTACACTGCTAAGCAAGCTTACTGTAGCAGTTTATATGATCACTCTACAAATGTGCACCAAGACAGCTCAAGCTACCCCCACATACCTCTCAAAACCCTACCACCCATGGATTACAAAAAAGAGTTCTCCATGATAAAGAATTCAGATCTGCAAAAGATACTGTTGCACAATAGGAAAAGTTAATTTCTTAGTACAATACAGAGAATCATTTGAGTGAGGGGGCATGAATTCCTTCACAGGTGGTGCACCTCAAAGAGCATCTGCATACATGTAATGAGACAACATAAATGGAATATGAGCTCTGACAGAACTATAGGAAGCAACAGTCAAATGTACCCTAACAGATGAGTACCTAAGGGCAGGGTCAAAGCTCTGCAAAAGGTATTCTGAGATTGGAGGTAATAGGTGCTACATGAAGATCAGAACCTTTAAATTAAGCCCAGATGGGAAAAGAGTTGTCTCCACTTTTGTATATTACTTTGCATTATGCATTGGAGATGATGTCATAATTTTGACCACACTGACTGGAGAGACTGGATGCTGGGATATCAGCAGAACTAGAGAAACCATGAAGTTAGAAATTGGAAATGGAGATTAAGAGGTTGGATAGTAGGATCCTAAAGAAGCAAAGATGGAGAGACTTTTCCAAGTGGCTGAGGTATAAGCAAGGGAATCCAAACTAGTCCAGGGCAAAATGTGGTATCAGAATGATTTTGACTCATGTTGACTGGTTTTCAATATGAGTCTTGCCATCAGAGGAGATGAGAGTCCACAGGGCCATTTCTAAAAGATGGTGTCCTTGCTGTGTTATGATGTTCATATGTTCTTAATAAGCTTATGGCCAAGGAAACCATTGGGAATCTCAGTCACATCACCTAGCACTGGTGAGAGACTAGCGATATCCTCCATTAAACAGACTTTCCCCACATATCTCAGGTGAAAATTTGTGATTACCTATCTAGTAACCCAGACTGGCTTTAAAGGTTGTCAGGGAAGTACTCTGCTTGATATGCAAGGTTTTTAGAGAAAGAACAACTTTACATATCAAGAAAGGTCCACATTGTATTAAATAAGAAAGAGACAGTCTGCTGATATCAGCTTTTATAGCAGAGCAGTATATGGCACATTGATTTAAATGAGCATTATTATGCCATTATGATTTAAAACCAGACTGCCTCTTTGACCAGTAGAGTTCTGATTCTCCTCCTTTCTTCCAGCTACAGTTGGATTACCCCAGGGTTCAATCTTTGGGCCTCTACTTTTCAACCATTTCATAAATGACCCTCTGACAGCCCCTGATCATGCCGTGCTGGTACAGTATGTAAATGTCTCAACATACATCTGTGAAAGAGAAAATCTTAACTCATTGCAGACATTAAGTCAAGAATCATTTCTTTTCACTGAGTCCTGTCTTAGTAACTCCCACCTCCTGCTAAATCCCAAAAAGAGCAAATTAGCCCACTTCCCAAATCAAACAGTGATACTAACCATGACCTAACCATTACTTCCCTAAAGAACACTCATATTCAACAAGATACTCACAACAAACCACTTCGGGTCACTAATGATGACATTTAAAAAGTAGTAAAAAAACATCTGGAACCTAGAACCCTAGAAAACATAAACAAATGTGTTACCAAAGACAACAAAAAAATACTACAGCCTCTGCCTACCTATGTCTAATGCTACATTACGCCTAATCCAAACTCGCTAATGTGCACTCCAACATGCTTACTAAACTATAGCAAGGCTACAGTAAAATTGTAAAATTTGCATTCAGCTTTCCCTATAGGTTTCATCATTGTATAGCTTCTCAAAAACTCAAATGACTGAAACTACTTCAACTTAGCTACACGCAGCTACATATGTGTACTGTATCATTTTTCTTCTAGCAACAAGAAAATGTCCTAGTGTAAACAATATCCTTACACCATACATACCAATAAGAAGTCTGTGATCAGCATACAAATCCTTATTAAACATGCACAAAGCTAATCATTCAGCAGGTGAAGTCCTACATGGCACCCAAACCACCAAAACATGGAACCATCTCTGTTTAAATGACAATGTTTCCTCATTCAAAACACAACTGAAAATCCACCCAAAGGACTCATGGCTATGTTCTTGAAAATCACCAGGATAATCCCAACATCAACCTCCCTTTACTTTCCCTTTCTGACCTCATCACCTGTGCTGGTGATAGGTAAGCCTCGTAAGAGTCTCCCGTGTAAATAAGCTGTGCAAAATAAAACATTTTTGGAGATAATTCTATCCAAAAAACAACTACTCACTAAGTGTAACTCTAGTACAATTAACTACACTCACTGTAAATAAACTTTCTAAACCTCATTTTACAACATAAGATAACATAACATTCTTTGGAAACTAGTTTCATATTTATATTCCTCTTCTATATTCTCTTTTTGCTCAGTAAGTAAATATGATTGAAATATACAATTACCATTAATAAGTGCTACTGATTTATGTAAATGGTTTAAGATTCTCTTTCATGTATTTATATTTATGTTTATATGTCTGTTTCATATACTATTTTATTCTGGAGCACCCCCTGACTCCACTGAAAAGGGATTCCATGCACTGTTGGACTTTCTTGATAAACAATTAAAATATTTTCTTAATACGTAAGGCCAGCCTATTTCAGAAGCAAAGAATATGTTGCGTTAGGTACCTCATGTGGCATATGGAGTTGTTGACACAGCAACATACATCTACTTATGAGCAGCATGTGTTTGCTTTACTACTGACTCTATGCAGGTGAAGGACTTCATACAGTACTGGGCTATTCATAGAAACAAAACACTAATCATAGATCCCCCTCAAGACTCTGTATGACACTGACTAGTGGGGCAGGACTTTTACTTTACCGGAGAACCTAATGGTACTGAGACCAGAGATCTTTTTGGTGAGGAAACATTGAAGTCTCTTGAGCTAGTTTAGATGCTTAGCAAAATACATGCCAAACAGGGTGTTATATTCAATATTGGCCCTAATGATAGAGGAATAAAGCATGACTATAACCTCTTTGGACATTGCAGAGATTCCACAAAGGATAAGTTGCGCAAAGCAGAAGGATTTTCTAAACACAAAAGACACAGTATTCAAAGGAGACTCTGTTATCAACAAAGGTACCCAAATCTCTGATGAGTGCGTCAGGTTTAAGTGGCACTTCATCCATATAGCAAGCATTAGGGATGCTAGATTTGCCAAATGAAGGTATGTTGTACTTCCTAGCATTAAGAGTACTTACATGATTAAAACACAAAATATTTGGTCCAGGGCACGCTAAAGAATCGAATGAGAACTGACCACTGCACCCACATTGCAGTCATTAGCAAACATAGTCATCCTCAGCTGATATCAGCTTTCATACCAGAGAAGTATATACCAAAAAGATGGCTGGGAAACTGTCTCATTTTGTGCTAGCAAACTAGGCAATGTAGTATTCCGCTGGGAAAGGTGCCTTGCTACCCATTCCTGAGTATAACATCCTGAACATTAGTACTGCAACTATTCATAACCAAGAAAACAGTTTGAATAATAAAAACCTGCAGATTTAGAAGAGGGCACACAAAACACAGTATCACTTCCTCACAACCAGTGAGCCATGTGCTTACTGATTTCCCTCACTGTAGACATTCTCCTTTGTACACTGCTTTTACAGACTAATGAATGCTGATCATGGCAGCATACGCAGGCGATTGGGATGAATGAAACAATGTTGCAGAGTACAGAGATCAGGTGATTCTTCAGTTCTCTCTCTTTCAGTTCCGCATCACTGTATTACTCAGTCAGTTGAAGCCCTTACTAGTCACGGTCAAACACTATACCTCTCAACTTGTAACTGCAAGACATCTGGACAAAGGCAGAAGTAAAAGGGGGGAGGCAAAGGCCCAAAAAATAGGGACAATTTTTAAATATTGCCCTTATAAACTTAGAAGGTTAGCACACTAAAAGTTTTTGCACTGGCATGCATTTTCTGAAGGATATGAAGTCTGAAGCTCACATTTCTGTTATTATTTACTTATATAAATTCTCAATAACTTGCCAGAAAACCACAAATTTTATGAGGGACAGCCCAAAATAAGAGGTGAAAATCTGGACACTTGAGAGGTATGTGAAACAGTCTGAAATTCTCTTCCAGTTGACATCAGGCTATTTCATGTTCTTCTTGACTTCTCAGCTCAGCCCAGGCTGCGTCTTCAACAAAAGACAAAATGCTACTACCTGGGCGCAATTTCGTCTAATGCGCTTTTCGACGTGTTGTCCATACAAATGATCTACGTCTTTTTAATAGCACTCTATGCATTTTTTATTATTTTTAAACTAGCCGATGCTGCATTTTTTACTTTCATGTGAACATTTATGTATTGTTTTAAAAGGTTACTAAACGGCAAAAATTGAAACACCGAACATGTTTCCTAGCCAGCAGCGCGGTGGTGGGGATAAGGAATTATACCATGATCCCCCCAAAACGTGCACGCTGATTGGCCAGCGTGCCCGTTGTAAATCGAGTTATACTAATGGAAAAAGGTCCGGTCGCCCGGACTTTTTTCCATTAGTATAACTCGTTTTTTTAAAACACTGTCTCACTATGTTAAATGGGTTTAACATAGCGAGACAGCTTTAAAATAAGCAACGGAGATCTCCGTTGCTTATTTTAAAGCTGTCTCGCTATGTTAAACCCATTTAACATAGCGAGACAGTGTTTTAAAAAAAAGCAACGGAGAAAGCAAGATCTCCGTTGCTTTTTTTTAGTGTTTCGCTATGTTAAATGAGTTTAACATAGCGAGACAGTTTTAAAATAAGCAACAGAGATGTCCGTTGCTTATTTTAAAACTGTCTCGCTATGTTAAACTCATTTAACATAGCTATAAAAGCAACGGAGATCTTGCTTTCTCCGTGCTTTGCTCAACTCTGATGTACTGCGCAGGCGCAGTACATCAGAACTGCCGCGGATGCCAGACATCTGCGGAAGGGCAGTAAACAGGCATTATACTATGCCATTATTTAAGAAAAGTAATAGTTTCTTTTCTTAAATAATGTCATATAATAGCAATAACCACTTCTGGGTGTGGGTAATGCTAAATTTACCCACGGTTGGCTTTGTTTGGTTCCTCGGGCTTCGCCCTCGGGACCAAACCACGCCAACCGTGGGTAAATTTAGCATTACCCACACCCAGGCATGGGTTATTGCTATAATATATCCTTTTTCCCATTGTAGAGCAGTGTATTTAAGAAGGGTGGTGTGGGGGGGTGCAGGGAGGCTTGCCCCCCTGCATAAACATGTTAATGTATTTTGTTTTTATTTTGTACTGTGTGGCACGTTTTGCTGATGAAACACGGTCGGCATTTTTTACGTGTTTCGCTGTGTATGTACATCGATCTTTATGTGTCAATGTACATACTTCGTGTTTTAGATCTTTCGGGGTTTTGTTTTAAAAAGCTTGTGAGTAAAAATGGTCCCCAGTGGCCTAACTCATCTTTTTATAAATAAACACAAATAAATGGAAAACAAATTAAATAAATAAAAATAAATGAAAGTCATGTACATAGCATAAAGACAGCTGTTGTTCATTCACGAATGTTCACTGTAAATCTTGGAATGGTTTCTGTAGGCAATGTTATCTTGTCATCTTTCTAAATCGCCACAAACTTAAGGCCCTCCCATCACTCCCATAATGCACCTGTTATCTGACTCTCCATTTCTAGTTTGGCTGCTGGAAACAGCTAAGGAAAAGGACCTACCTAGTCTTATAACTAACCCCTAATAAGGCGATATGTACATCTATTTATATAATTATATACCATTATATACAAGATGTGCACCTTCCCAATATTAATATACTACTAACTTCTGGACTATCTTCTAGGGTGATGAGAAGACAATGATTTGGGAGGAAAGGGGAAGCGGGCAAGTATGTTACAGTGTGCGGACATGTATCAGCAAGTTCTATGGTAAACACATGAATTTTATATCTTGTGTTACAGTTCATATACTGTAAATTTTAGACAAAGTCCACAAAAGACCAGCCTGGGAGGTAAAGTAACAAAATACGAAGAAGAACTGGGGCCTCAAAGGCGATTCTTGATGTTGATATCATGTCCAACTTATACAAATACCCAAAGACTCAAGACTTCCTCTTCTTGCTTATTAAACCATTTCTTCTTATTTGGCAGTTTTATATCTTACTGAAGGGAATTTATTGTACTCCTCCAATGAGAAATGTATATATAATTGTTTTCTCACAAGCTCACATACGTACATGATTATCAATGCACATAATATCACGTTAGCTACCAGATACTGATACTCTACCACTTGGTGATGTCTTTACATTTATACTAACAATTTCCTGTTCCAGTGATATTATTAATATGCACCAATGACACTTAGTAGAACTTGTTACACTTTATATCTTTGTATGACTGTTTCACTTTATTCCACTTTAATGAATTTCATTACTTTTCATAAACGTCCTTTTCTTTAGCATTTAGCTAAGCATTACTATATTGTACATCAACTATGTCTAGGAGCTTTTCTCCCAGCTCACTAAAACCGAGCCACTTACCCAGCTACACTCTGACAGTAAACAAAACAAACAAATATTTGGCATTAGTATGTAGTGATGTCCGTGTACCTGCAATGCAGAAGTAAAGCGCTGGTGCATTTCAGACGTAAGAGGATAAGGTAGCCCTTCGTCCTGCAGATGACCCTTTCTAATGTGTTTAGTGCAGTCTGACCCTTTCTAATGTGTTTAGTGCAGTCTGACCCTTTCTAATGTGTTTAGTGCAAGCTGACCCTTTCTAACGTGTTTAGTGCAAGCTGACCCTTTCTAATGCGTTTAGTGCAGTCTGACCCTTACTAATGTGTTTAGTGCAGGCTGACCCTTTCTAATGTGTTTAGTGCAGTCTGACCCTTACTAATGTGTTTAGTGCAGGCTGACCCTTTCTAATGTGTTTAGTGCAGTCTGACCCTTTCTAATGTGTTTAGTGCAGGCTGACCCTTCTAATGTGTTTAGTGCAGTCTGGCCCTTTCTAATGTGTTTAGTGCAAGCTGACCCTTTCTAATGTGTTTAGTGCAGTCTGACCCTTTCTAATGTGTTTAGTGCAAGCTGACCCTTTCTAATGTGTTTAGTGCAGTCTGACCCTTTCTAATGTGTTTAGTGCAGTCTGACCCTTTCTAATGTGTTTAGTGCAAGCTGACCCTTTCTAATGTGTTTAGTGCAAGCTGACCCTTTCTAATGTGTTTAGTGCAGTCTGACCCTTTCTAATGTGTTTAGTGCAAGCTGGGCCTTTCTAATGTGTTTAGTGCAAGCTGACCCTTTCTAATCTGTTTAGTGCAGTCTGACCCTTTCTAATGTGTTTAGTGCAAGCTGGCCCTTTCTACTGTGTTTAGTGCAAGCTGACCCTTTCTAATGTGTTTATTGCAGTCTGACCCTTTCTAATGTGTTTAGTGCAAGCTGACCCTTTCTAATGCGTTTAGTGCAGTCTGACCCTTTCTAATGTGTTTAGTGCAAGCTGACCCTTTCTAATGCGTTTAGTGCAAGCTGACCCTTTCTACCGTGTTTAGTGCAAGCTGACCCTTTCTAATGTGTTTAGTGCAAGCTGACCCTTTCTAACGTGTGTAGTGCAAGCTGGCCCTTTCTAATGTGTTTAGTGCAAGCTGACCATTTCTAATGTGTTTAGTGCAGTCTGACCCTTTCTAATGTGTTTAGTGCAAGCTGACCCTTTCTAATGTGTTTAGTGCAAGCTGGCCCTTTCTAATGTGTTTAGTGCTAGCTGACCCTTTCTAATGTGTTTAGTGCAGTCTGACCCTTTCTAATGTGTTTAGTGCAAGCTGACCCTTTCTAATGTGTTTAGTGCAGTCTGACCCTTTCTAATGTGTTTAGTGCAAGCTGACCCTTTCTAATGTGTTTAGTGCAGTCTGACCCTTTCTAATGTGTTTAGTGCAAGCTGACCTTTTCTAATGTGTTTAGTGCAGTCTGACCCTTTCTAATGTGTTTAGTGCAAGCTGACCCTTTCTAATGTGTTTAGTGCAGTCTGACCCTTTCTAATGTGTTTAGTGCAAGCTGACCCTTTCTAATGTGTTTAGTGCAGTCTGACCCTTTCTAATGTGTTTAGTGCAAGCTGACCCTTTCTAATGTGTTTAGTGCAGTCTGACCCTTTCTAATGTGTTTAGTGCAAGCTGACCCTTTCTAATGTGTTTAGTACAAGCTGGCCCTTTCTAATGTGTTTAGTGCAGTTTGACCCTTTCTAATGTGTTTAGTGCAAGCTGACCCTTTCTAATGTCTTTAGTGCAGTCTGACCCTTTCTAATGTGTTTAGTGCAAGCTGACCCTTTCTAATGTGTTTAGTGCAGTCTGACCCTTTCTAATGTGTTTAGTGCAGTCTGACCCTTTCTAATGCGTTTAGTGCAGTCTGGCCCTTTCTAATGCGTTTAGTGCAAACTGACCCTTTCTAATGTGCTTAGTGCAGTCTTACCCTTTCTAATGTGTTTAGTGCAGTCTGACCCTTTCTAATATGTTTAGTGCAAGCTGACCCTTTCTAATGTGTTTAGTGCAAGCTGACCCTTTCTAATGTGTTTAGTGCAGTCTGACCCTTTCTAATGTGTTTAGTGCAAGCTGACCCTTTCTAATGTGTTTAGTGTAGGCTGACCCTTTCTAATGTGTTTAGTGCAAGCTGACCCTTTCTAATGTGTTCAGTGCAAGCTGACCCTTTCTAATGTGTTTAGTGCAAGCTGACCCTTTCTAATGTGTTTAGTGCAGGCTATCTAAAATTGTAGTTGCCTGGTACATCCAAGCAATGCAATCTGTTTGAATATTAAGGAAACAATGCGAGAACAATTACGGACTGATTACGTTTATAATCTGATCTTAACTTCAGCATTAAGGTGGGTTTGTTCTAAGTATCACTTATCTTTGTGGCAGATGATATATGGGGTCTTTATGGGGTCTTCAAGAGAACGCATGTAGTTCAGAGACTCTTCTGGCTGAAGTAATAACAAGTAGAAATAAAGTTTTCCAAGCATATACCTTACTGTTGGTTCAAAGAGGGCAGTAAACAGTTTTCCAGTAAGAAGCAAAGATCACATAATGGTGATGGATCTTTATATGGGGGGGGGGTCTTAATAAGCAAACACCTCTCAGGAAAGTTTTGTAAACTGTTTTAGAGGTCACAGAAGTGTGATTGAAACCATAATGATAGGCTGAGATAGCTGCAAGGTAAATGTTAATTACCGAGAACCTGTAAGTATTACTGAAGAACTCTGACAGGAAAAGAAGAACTACCAGAACTGGAGAAGTGAAGGATCTAGCCCTTGTCGTGTAGCCCATAAGGTAAACCTGCATCACTTGCCTTTACACAGTTTTTTGGTTGAAAGCTTTTGTGATGCTGTTAAGATATGGATCACCCTTAGTGGGTATGCTGTAACCCTGGCCACTAGTACA
Organism: Protopterus annectens; assembly: GCF_019279795.1. Taxonomy (NCBI): domain Eukaryota; kingdom Metazoa; phylum Chordata; order Ceratodontiformes; family Protopteridae; genus Protopterus; species Protopterus annectens. The sequence goes on along the minus strand of NC_056743.1, from coordinate 54,209,983 downwards.
AGTGGAGAAACCATGCAGTCCATTTTAAAGTACTGAATGTCTAGGTGGAACTTTCCAAATGGGTAAGAAAGGAGGACCAGATGAAGGTCCAGAAGGTGTTGGCTCCTTATTAGGTGAGGCCACAGAAGTGGAATCAAAACCTGATGAGTGCCAAAATGGTGCCTCGAGAATGACCTTGACCTTGTACAGCCTGGTTCCTGGATGAACATCATCACAAAGGTTAGAGGTGGAAAGGCATAGAGGATTCCAGGTGACACAGATGAATGAGAGTGTTCCTGGAAGTCTGACTCTGTTGAAGGATTAGGGGAATGAATTTGGTGTTGGAGGACAAGGTGAAACTTTCACAGAAAGGCTTCTCCCAGTGGCAGAAAAGCATCCTTGCTGTAAACACTCTGAGGGAGCATCCATGAGGCACTAAAAGACATCTACACAGTTTGTCCACTAGTGGGCTGGCTTGTCCTTGAATGTGTGGTGTAACTGGACCTGTTCCTATACTCTCATTGCTTCCTGATAGAGGGAGAAGGACCTGGTCACTCCACCTGCTTGTTGGTACATCATACTACAGCCATGTTATAAGAGTCTTTGTCTATCACATCCTTGAGAAAACGGTCTTTGAAGGTGTGCAGTGCTAGAAGGACCACCAAGATGTTGATGTGCAAATTGGTCTTTCATTGATCCACATTCTTAGGACAGTCTGTCCCAGACAACGACCCCCACTCCAAGGCAGATTCATCTACGCTGACTATGAAAGATGGGAGTTGATTAAGAAATGGAGGTCCTGACATTAGGGTCTGTAGATGAAGCCAGCACTGCACATGACTGCAGTAAGATTTGGAAAGTTGTATTTGTATTTGTTGAGACAAGTGATTTGTGTAGCTGTGACCATTGTATTCTTAATGTGGATTGCATGATTCTCATGTGATATTTTGTGGGGGGCATCATATGCAAATTTGCTGCCATAAGCCTATGGTCTACAACAGTAAGGCTGCCAATAGTCTGACTACATCTTTTACAGGTGATATCCTGTCCATTGGAGGTTTGCAACTGTTAACCTGGTGTTCAGGTGGAAAAAGATAAATGTCATGGTTCTGCACTAGTAATGACTGGATCACACACAGAAGCAGAAGAAACTCCTGGATGTCATTGTTAATTTTTATGGGTAGGGAAGGATTATGGAGAGCCAAACAGAACATCCATTCCCCCTCCTGTACACATGGAAGGATGAACTGCACCAAGACCATCCAGAATGTTGTTTTTTGATAATATAAATTTAGGTGACTGAGATGTGTTCTTCGGTATCAAGAAGAGTCTTGAGTTAAACACAGATACTATCTGGTCTGATAGGACTGCTTGGACTGCTTTTGTTTTGTAAGACCTTGGTGACCTTCTGCATTGCTGCCTTCTTTTGCTGGGGTGGGATAACTGGTAGGGGATGAGGGGACTGTGAAAATGGATGTGAGAAATTTTAGATAAAATTTCACTGATCAATCTGCCTTGCATGAAGGATTGGATTCAGAGAAATGTGTCTCCAGGCTGCATCTAGAGGTGAAGAGTCAGGTAAGTACTCAGGACTTCTATCAGTCTCTAGGGGAAAGACAATGATACCCCTGGTTTTGTGAAACACCCCTCCCTCTGGGATCTGCCTTTAAAGAAATCCCGAAGTCCATGGGAGTTCCTGTCACCATTATTTGTATTGGAGCTCTTTGGATTTTTTTAAGCCATATATTCTAAGCTCCATTTTGATTCCTTGTATAAGATCTCTTTGGACTGAAATTTGACTCCAACAGATCTGAGTGCTTTGCCTTCCTGCTAACTGTACTGCAATCTTCCTTTCACCTTTTTGTCTACTGGCGATGGCAACCCTAAATTTATTTATTGTATTTATTGATTTCCGGTTTAATAACTGGGGAGGTCCACTGGGCCCAAAAGGCCCATTTTCAGTGGATACCTGGGGAGAAAAGCTCCATAATAAAAACAATTACAGAAATTAAAACAAGTAAGCATAGAATCATACATTTGTACAAATTATTCATAGAATAATGCAAAAGAACACATACATATGAAATATGTGAATAATATCATTTTTACAATCAAATTCAGAGAGACATTTGCATGGAGAGCCATTTGCACAGAGTAGAGATGGTAGCCTGTGTACAGTATTTAAATAGTAAGAACACAGGGGAGAAAAATTTAATATACAGTTGAAGTAGAGGGGGGGGGGCTGTAGAAATAGCAGAAAGTAGAGGCGTTTGAAGGAGAACATGTCTAGGAGACATAAGAGGGATTTATGTAGGAAGGGTACAATTACATTTCCAGTTTTGGGAGATGTGGGAGTAGAGTAGGGATTTAAAGTGTTCAGAGTTTGTAGTGATTCTTAGCAGGGGTGGGAGAGAGCTCCATTTTAATTCCTTGTATAAGATCTCTGTGGACTGAAATTTGACTCCAACAGATGTGAGTGCTTTGCTTCTATAAATCCTGTAAGCATAAGCCAGGGCTTATACTGATGCCCAACCCTGCGGTCATTATTCCCCAGCTGCTGCATTATGCAACAGCCACATGAAGAGCAGAGTAATCCCGTTCACTGTCACCTCTTGTGACCCCAACTGCTTCCATGCAACACTGAGTATTAGCTTTTTTCAGGGTCTCTCCAGTGTTTCATTTGTGAGATCCAATTAAAGTTTTGTCATGAGCACAAAATAGTCAAGGACTCTAATGGAAAAGGTACTTGTTTCATATATTCATTTCCCAAGATGATCCATGACCCCTGATTCCTTATCCAGACTTGCCTGGGCTTCCTGTGGAGACACTCTATTGATGGCAGCTGACTCTACAGAAAAGTCCACAAGGGGTTATTTGTTCCAATGTGGCCTGGCTTTAGAAGGTCTAAGAACTCTGTCACGTTTTCTTGGATGAGTTTGATAACATCTAGTTTCTTCCATGCTCATGGAACAGTACAGTCCTCCATTCTGTTGCGAGGGTAACACCCAAACTGTCAATAGGGAAAACCGAGGGTCTTAAACTCTAAGGTGGTGGAGTCAGTGGGCCAAGTTCCCCTATGCTGCATCATCTCTCTCTCTCTCTAGGGCTTTCCAAAATTTGGGGGACTTCAGGAGGAGACTTGGAGAATTCTCTCCTTCAGAAAGATCTGTAACTGGGGAAGAATACGCTGGTGGTAAGTCTATGTTCCTCCTCTTTCAGGTCCTTTCATTAGGATGCTAGGAGTCAAGTTGTCCAAGTAATCAGGAGACGACTCTTCCACAGTCCTTTGATATCTCAGGAGACATTTCAAAACCTGGTCCCACTGGGATAATAATGATTGACTCAGGGATTCAGGCCGACTGGAGTGCATGGATACAGCTGCAATGGAATGTGCCAGATCCAAGACTACAGACTTTCAAGGTTTCCCTGGGACAAACTCTCTCATTTCAGCAAGTCTTTGTGTAACAGTCTGTATGGATGGGGTTAGAACCATCTCCCAAGCCAACACAAAGGTGGACTCTCAAGTAACAACACTGATATTCATCTGTATTGGGGAAATCTCCAACATCATGTGGGACTTTGGCATTAAAGAATCACACTCAATGGCATGAACAACCCTAAAGGGGTCAGTACTGATCTTGGCATTGACACATCACCATCAACCATCTCAGGCTTAGTGACTCTCAGCACCAATGACATTGGTGTAAAAGGTCACCTAGGAAAATGTCCCTGGCAGTTCCTTTGACAATGACTCAGGATTCAGAAGTATCTTTAAAACTCCCAGTGCTGATACAGGGCCAAAGTAGGAGCTGATGAAGTAGAGGTTTGTGGGTCCTCTCTGGCCACCCTGGAAACAAAAGGGACTTAGGTGACACCAAGTGCTACCTGTGTCTTGAACAAGACTGTCATCATTTTTTTCCCAGTCGATACCAGTGGAAGAGCAAAATGGAATTCTATGCTTCTGCAAATTAGATCTACCTGTAAACTTTCCAACTTCAAACAACTACTAAAAGACTTCCTAAATAAAACCTGTTCAGCTCCTGCAATACTCCAGGCTGAACTAGTCCCCCTCCTTCTGCCAACAGCATACTTTGTTCAGAGAGAAGGAATTAGTAAAATCTATTTCTTGGACAAAGAGCAAATATATTTTACTGAGTCATCTCTGTTCCAAAGAGTGTACTTGGTGTGTTTAATGTCATCGCTATGATCTGCAAATTGTGAATACTTTTATCTATTGAGAATGTTCTTTCTCAGTTTGTTATAGCTGTCCAGATATTTGCAGTATGTATAGCTTAACACTGTATGATCTGAAGCTGAGTTTTTACTTAGTTAATGGTGGTGCTGCGGTAGCGTTGTTGCCTCACAGTAAGACGTTGCCCATTTGATTCTCAGTTAGAGCGTCTTCTGTGTGGCGACATGCGTGAATTGGGCATTCCTTCGTTGAAGGTTGTGCATTAGGCCCGGCAAGCCAGCATGTAAAAATCTACTGCCAATCATTAGTGGACCGGAGTTCCGCTGTGGCGACCCCTAACCGGGAAAAGCCGAAAGACACAATGTCATTCTTCTATATTAGGTTTTGTAATAAATTTATTTAACTGTAACCATATTATGTCAATGTGGAGCTTTTCTTCTTAGGCATCTGCTGAAAATGGGCTATTATCCCGGTTGGACTTTCCTGGTAAACAAATGTCTAATAAATAAAATAAATAAACAAAGTTATACCAACTTTGAGGACATGATGGATAGGGTAAAAGAAAGCCTAAAATGAAGATATTTTGATAAGTCTTGCTCTGAGGAATCCTGTCCTCGCAGCACAGTCTGATGACACATTACGTTTGGGATGGACAGTCCCAGGAGGTGGCATAGTTACCACTGATGTTGTTCTCAAAGGACCTGAATCAGCCTTACAAGTAGGTTCCACTTTAGGAATATTCACAGGAGAGTCGTGGTGTGAAATGCACATGCTACTCACCCCCATTTTTTTTCTTTTCTTTTCTCTTTTCCTCCGTTCTATCATCTTTTTGGAGCTCCAGGGGAAGGCCCTTCAGAACTGATTTAGTTTTTCATTTGAGTAGAGTATGTTTATGGATATCAGTTGGGTACGACAACCCTGTGTTTCCAAAGGTCAACCATTCCTCTTATGCTGTGCTGATGATGCCATAAGAAGGCAGAAACATGCATGTCCACAGCTAGAGTGTTTTGGCTTTATTGGCCTGAAATTGTTCATAAATAGACTTAAAAGTTAAAGTAAAAGAAAAAGTCATGGACATTCAGAATTGCCATTTAGCTGAAACAGCGGATATCCTTAATGGGTAATTTGCATATATCCCATGTTGCCTCTGACACAAGAGGTTTAAGGTATCACACAGTGGAAAGTCTAGCTTTGCTAGATTTTTCTTTTTGTGTTTCTAACCAATTGTTTTTCTTTGAAACCTTCTTACTCATTGTTATAATTTGAGCAGAGTATGTGAACTAAAGTTTTTGCAGTCAGATTAATCTGCTGTAAGATGTTTCAACTCCGGCACACTACAAACAATTTTTGTTGTCTTATGGAATTTTATATCAACACATCTGACATTCCTTGAAAATCAGGAGGTCTTATCCTTTCCATGTGAAGAGAGTCACTCAGTCGAATTCAGTATGCCCAAAACACAATCAATGCCAATGAATTTTAACTTCCAGATGTACAAAACTTACTCTTACTAGTGGTGCTACAAAACTAAAGGGAGGAAAAGAAAAACCTCAGACTGGAGAGAAAAAGTGACCTTAACTGGAACAGAGAAGTTGAAAAAATGAAGCTAAATTCATTTAAAACTTGATTCATTTGAAACTAATTCATTTGAAACTCCCAATCCACTTGGTTCCTGCCCTGACTCTCCCTTACAAACAGCTAATGCTTTCAATAACTTCTTTACATCTACAATACTCAACCTGGCTAACCAACAAACACCTGACCCCTCGTTATTGGGTAATCCAAGCTTCTCTCCTCCACTTATGCAACTTAAACCCATATCCACCTCCTATATTCTGAATTTACTTAAAAAACTTAAAGCTTCTACCCCATCAGCTGACAAACTCCCAGCTGAATATCTCCAGCTAGGTGCCAAAGCAGTTGCCTACCCAATCTCTATACTCATAAACAGAACCATAACAGAAAGTACTGTACCTTCCCTCTGAAAAATCTCACACATCATCCCCCTCTTCAAAGGAGGCGACTCATTTGAATACTCTAACTACCGCCCTATAGCACTGCTATCATCTATTGCAAAAATTATGGAGAAATGCATCCACAAACAGTTACTAAATCACCTCCTTTCTAATAATCTCCTTGCTAACTGCCAACATGGCTTTCGTCCTTACCATAGCACCACCACAGCCTTATTATCCTTTATTGACTCCATTAATATTAACCGTAATAGCAATCTTCTTTCATCAGCATTCTTTGTAGACCTGTCTAAAGCCTTTGATATGGTGAACCACCAACTCCTCCTACATCGCCTAAAATCGCTCTCTCTCAATAATCTTGCCTTAACTTGGTTCACCTCCTATCTTCAAAACCGGAAACAAGCTGTTTTATGGAACAACAATCTCTCTGAACTTCTGCCCACCACCTTAGGGGTCCCTCAAGGCTCCATCTTAGGTCCTCTTTTATTTTCCATCTTTATTAATGACGTGCATATTGCCACGCCAATAACTACTTGTATTCAGTATGCGGACGACACCACCATCATTTGCTCTGCCACAAACCAAGCTGACCTTCACTACCTTACCCAAAAGTCATTCACTATTATTGAGCAATGGTTCTCTAACCACTGTCTTCTCTTAAACCCTAAGAAAACTAAACTTCTCCTCTTCTTACCTACACACCTGTCCCCCTCTATTAATCTCACAATTACATCTAACAATGGCACCCTTATCTCTCCTGACCAAATTACCAAACTATTGGGTATTACAATTGACAACCTACTAAAATTTGATTTTCACATTAACTCCACCATAAAATCAACCAATAGAAAACTAGGTTCTCTTTATAGAATCAAAACTTTCCTAACCCCTGAAGCAAGAACTACCATAGCAAAAACACATCTTGTCTCCACTTTACTATATGCCTCCCCCATTTATACTAATCTATCTAAACATAACATTAATAAGCTCACAACAGCCTACAACAACATTGCGAGATTTGCCACTGCCTCTCCATATAAAACACATCACTGTCTGAACCTCTCCAACCTAGGATGGCTTGAATTACCCCACCTAATACAGTACTATCAGCTTACAATTGCCCACAAAGCTCTTTACCATCCTGAAAACATACCCATGCTCTCCACCCTTATAAAACCCTACAACAACTTAAAAACCTTACGCTCTTCCAATAAAATACTGATTCAAACATCTCTTGCAAAGAATACAGCAGGTGACTCCATATTCTCCAACTCAGTTGGTAAAATCTGGAACCAACTTCCTCTAGACCTTATAGCCCAGACTTCCACTTCACTATTTAAGACTAAACTAAAACTCTTCCTTACTAAACACTGGCTTTGCTCTTGCATCAATCCCAGTTGAGCTAGCTCCTCTTACACCTCCTATTCTCCCCTTTATCCCTCATACTTTCTCCTACATCTATTTCTTCAATCTAAAATTTTTGTTTTCCCTTTGACCTGAAAGTTTATTATCTTAACTAGATAACTGTATTTCTCTAGTAACACTCTTCTTAACTTTTCTTAAAAAAGAACTAAATTCGTCTCTCCCTTTTCTTCCCTTACCTTACTTAAACATTTTCCTTGTCTCTCTATCCCCCTTTTTTGTAACTTTCTGAAATTGTTATTACTGTCTTTCTGATTTGTTAGTTATATCCTTTTTTGATTTTTCAACCATTGTTAATTTTTTAATTGTTGCCATGTAGTAGATAGCGGAGCTTTTCTCCTCAGGCCTCCACTGAAAATGGACTTGCATCCAGTTGGACTAGCCCGGTTAACAAATGTAAATAAATAAATAAATAATAAATAAATAAGAGAAACTACAAGAAAACTGTCGGGCATTGAGTAATATATAATTTGTGAGAAAACAAATGGCATTTTTTGATAAAAGGCTGAAAAATACACTTGACAAGAAAAAGTGCTTAAGATGCGGAAGATCCATCCATTACTTGAAAATGGGGCAATACAATCTGGAGACAGTTAGATCACAGATGCATTATGGGAACAAGGAGAGGAGCTCAGGCTTGTGAAAGATTTGGAAAGAAGCCAAAGGAATGTCACCTACAGCAGTCAGTCCAAGCTTTGTAGTGTAGGGACTGTGTCAACTAAGGTATAATAGTTTATTTTGACTTTTTCTGTTATCAAGGATATTCTTTTGATTTTCCATATAAATATAATTGTTGTTTTCTTTTGCCCGAATGTAAACGATTGAGTTGTTATTACTCCTTGTAAATGTAACCATATTAGAGCTATTTGTTGTTGGTGATTTAGTTTTGCACCATCAGTATTGATTTTCAGTCCTTTCTCTCTCTCTCAGCATCTGCTGTCATGCTCATCCCTGTGCCTCTGTTCCGTCATTCTTACTATAACAGGTAGAAGACACTGGCATGGCATCCCAGAACAGTTCCTTCCTGACTGTAGGAAAGGCCTTGCCAAGTGCCTCTCCACAGTCTCCAAAAACATATGAGATAAGAGCCAGAGGCATCATGGAACTCTTGGCTGTAGGTACTGCCTAACCTTTTCCCTTTCCCAACTTCCAAGGTTTGCAGCAGTGTTAGTGTGGTTCATCTAATTCTGTATCTACTAATGCACAATTAACTTGTGCTCTTTCTTTCACTTACCTGCTGCGGCTATAGTTTCTGGTATTTAAAAAGGACTATTATCTGCTCTGAAAACAGTTGCATTCTTTCCCCAAGAAAATATGCCATAAAACATGCCCCAAATTAAGTAATTTAAAATCTGGCTTCATGGATATTGATATGGGGATCTTTTTATGGTTTTGAAATATTGTATCATTATTTGCTGTCTCTCTATATATATTTAATTTGTGGAACTGCATTTGTTTTATCTTCCTTTGCTCTTTTATCCTGATTACAATTTCAAGGTAATATTTTGGATTTTATATCACCCTTTTGCACATCCTCCATGTTTCTTTTACGACTGTTTGCATAAATACTTCATATTCTGTTCTTTTTCCTTAATTAAACATGAGCTTTTACATAATTTCTTTGTACAGTGCCTGCTGTCTTTGTTTGTTGTTTGCGTGGTCTTAGCCTTAAAGATATTTTTTCTGGCATAATCTCCAGAATTGAATCTGGAGTTTTCTAACCAAGTCTAGTCTGATAACTCGTATCTTGAGATGTTAGGAACATGATATTGCCTCAGGATAGGAAAGCTTTTTGCTCATCAGTGTCCAGAAGAGCTCAAAGAGTTTCATTTTTGATCATATGGGAATTCGACTTCAGAAGGGCATCTCTAGAACTGGGTTTCGACAATGTGGTAAGTCGATGTTTTGAAGTTATATAGATATATACATATACACACATACATATAAATATATATATATATATATATATATATATATATACATACATATAAATATATATATATATATATGTATGAAGTATGTGTGTGTACTTGAGTGTGTGTATATACATATATATATATATATATATATATATATATATATATATATATATGTATATATATATATATATATATATATATATATATATATATATATATATATATCCCCTTCTGAAGCCCGAAATCCCATATGATCGAAACTGATTTTCGTGAGACAAAAATACCGAAATGTTGAATTCCCGAATGGTGAATGTTTCCCAGGGTAAATAAACACTTGTCCAACATGCCCTTTTCTCCACTGTAGTGTGATCCCGGAGTTGGTATATATAGTTGGGGGGAGTGTGGGGGTGCAACCCCCCTACATTGGCAGGTATGGGGAGCACATCCCCCCACCTAAGTGGGTTTTATTTACGACGGTATGTTTTTTGTTTAATTTTGGGCAAATGTTTATTTACCCTGGGAAAATTTCTCTCTTTGGGGAATTCAAGGTTTCAGGATTTTCATCTCATGAAAATAAGTTTTGATTATATGGAATTTTGAGGTTTAGAAGTAGATCCATATATTTTGAGGTTTAGAATTAGAGCCATATATACATATATATTTAATATATATAAAGACACACACAGACACACGCGCACACACACACACACACACACACACACACACACACACACACACACACACACACACACAAGACAGTGAGTGAAATACAGATCTAGATTTTTTAAATAAATTAAACACTGACTTCTGATTGTGAAGATCAGCTTATTCCATAGTCTTGGAAGGAATTTTGTACTGTATCAGCATTTTTTTTCTCTGTTGCAGATATTAATATCTAGAATTAGGTTCCCTGATGTAGTGATAGCTTTTCCAGCACTTTCTTCCAGGTATGCACTTTCAAATAGAATTAGCTCAGACATTGCCTTGTAAAACAGGCAGAGATTGCCTCTAAGAAATTTAAAAAATTGGCAATTCTTGAAGACTTTCTAAAGAGTTCATATTTTACAGAGCTATTATTTTTATACTAAGAAACTGTAACTTTTCAAACAGTTTCAGGTGGCTTCTATAAACACTGCAAAATTTAGAGATGAACACAAAACTGAATTGATTAGTAAAGTATAAAGCAGTGCAGTGACCTGTCTAGGGTGGTACTAGATAGGGTCTATGACCGCCCATTGAATGGAAAAATCATCGAATGGCATATCTTGTCAAACATGCTGTTCACTGAGCCATTTGAGTAAGATCACATGACAGTAGGGATAAGGAAATGTGCCCTTTCCCCACCGTAGTGCGATCTCAGAGATGGTATACATAATAGTGGGGAGCATGGGGGCACTGCCCCTACACGAGGAGGTTTCGGTGAATGGTGTTTACTACGTAATGCCATTCAGCAATTTTTCCATTTGATGGCTAAACACAGACCCCCACTAGTCATGCCCTTTAGCATTAGATGAGCTACAGAATATGTATTTCTGACTTTGGTAAATATGCACTACTCAGAACTTTAAATTAATACTGCAATTGCTCTGTTGGCAACTTGATTTTGGAAACATGTTCAGGCTGCTGTAGAGAAGGAATGGGGTGGTAGAATGAAGTAGCTGAGGGGTAGCTTTTCTATCCCAGAGGGACTATTTGGAGTAGTCCTATGCCTGTGCAATCTCTGCAGGAGACCATGAACCACACAGAACATCTACTCAAATTACAAGGAGTAGTGACAATCTCCTTGACTCCCTTGGACTATCCACTCCCCCTAGCAGACAGACATTGGCTGACTTGACTTCCTTGGACTAGCCACTCCCCCTAGCAGACAGATATTGGCTGACTTGACTTCCTTGCACTATCCATCTAGTAGACATTGGCTGACTGCTATGAGAATGACTGTTTCTTGCTCCATATGCACAGCTTCCTCATCGAAGCTGTCATTTCTAGGGACTAGAATGGCATTACTATTGAGTTTGGCTCCCAGAGGACAAAGGACCCACTTTGTATTGTACTTGTAAATGGCAGTCTGGTACAGAGGGTTAAGTTTGTGAGCTGTTGTTTTTGTGGTACAGGGTGTGATTCCCTCAGCCCTGATTTACTTACTGTGAAACCTTGATCAAGTCACTTAATCAGAGACTGCTCCTGGCTCACCCCCGAAAAGGGACTGTGTGTGTAGTGGGCCTACCTGGTTAACAAATAGGCATTATTATTATTATTGTTATTATTATTATTATTATTATTGTTGTTATTATTATTATATTATTATTGTTATTATTATTATTATTATTATTATTATTATTATTATTGCAAAAGATGATGCTGCAGGAACCTGAACAAATTCATTGGTGGATCCAGAGTTGTGCAGACATGGAATACAGCTGATGGCAGTTTGCGGGTGACAGGAGAAATATAAAAATAATTGTAAGCCAGTTAGCAATCATCATCTTCTTTGTTATAAATAGGTTATTTCCCACTTTTATGCCTGAAAGGAACAGTCCAAAAAGAAGTGGCCTCAGTACAGAGCGCTGTGAGACACACTGATGAGTCAGAAAGGTAATCCCCTCCCCTGAGTTGTGCCTTTCTGTTTGATCAGAGTTTATCCCACAGAATTACACATGCATTGACATTTAATGATTTTAAATGTATCAATTATTGCCTTATAGGGAAGAGTGTTGAGTACCTTAGTAAGGACAAGAAAAAAGCAAGTCCTTTAAAAAGTGCTGCTGTACCCCGTGGTATGTCTCTAAATTCAAAATTTAAGATATTCCATTAACTAAACTATGCAGCTCCATATGTAATAGAAGAAATTCCAGTTTTCATTCTGGATATGTGCCAGTATGACTCTTAAATTACTTAGAATGTAAGGCAGACTGATGGGTCTAAAGTCATTTAGATCTGATGTGACTCCATCACCCCTGCATTGTGTACTGGTACCACTATCTTCTGTCACCAAAGGCTGTCATTGAGGGAGGGTATTCAGTATGCAGCCTAAAGATGCCAGCTCCTGGCTAATTGTGAGCATGGACACAGCCTGAGCCTTATGGTCAGAGTCATCTAAATTAGCCATAGTTTTATTTAAGTCCCTTAGAATGGACAAAAGGTATTTTGCCATTTGAGGTTGATAATTTAGTATCATGAAGGCCGAGATAGTACAGGTGTTGAACCTATTCCCCATACTGGTCCATGGTCCTACTGTCCCTATGTGCTGCCAACACATTAACTGGAGGCACTTCAGGTGCTGGGTCTTGAAGTAAATATTTAAAGGGGAAAGTCTAGTTTAAAGGGCTTCGGGGATGAACAATTGGCAGATTTTACAATTTCTGCAATCATGCTCTACCCTTAAACAAAACAAAGACTGGGAGTGAAGGTCTTTATATCGGACCTGCCTATCACAGTCACATATTACCCTCTTAGTTGACATGAACAAATCTTATGTATAAAAAGCAAGAATAAAAAAGTTTTCCCAACAAGGTGTTTGTCTGAAGGGCCATCTCTGCCTTGGCTGCCCCTGTCAGAAGGTGAATCAGAGATGGTGTACATACTGATGGGAGCAAAGATCCTGCATTATGACTAGTGACAAGATAGTCTTACTATTTTATACTCATACATTCACTTATTTATGTCTCCACTTGTGGGCAGTGATTATCCACAACACATTTGAGATCCTTGGTTTTCTTCAGAACCACAAAGAACTTTGAATAAAATCCTGACCCTCTCTGGTCTTGGATTGCTATTTTTTCTAGAAGAGACTCTAACTCTTTGCGCCATTTTCATCTGACTGGGTGGAATGTTTGGTAATGTTGGACTGAGGTGAGGGCCAGGAAAAGGGAATGTAATAGCCTCTGGATATTTTCCCTCTTACCCATTTGTCCTGTGTAATGGTCTGCCATGCAGCAGGGTGGAGGGAGACACATCTCCCAACTGCCTCCAGATTGGAGCAGTCAGGCAGATCTTCAGAGATACGGCTGTTTATGATTTGAAAAGGATCTGTGGGCTGGCATCCATTAAAAGGGCCACCTCTGTCATGAATCAAACTGTTCATGTTTAGGCTTTCTGAACCAGAGAGATCGAGGTCCCTTTTGGGTTCTTTTATATGATCTCTGGGGAACCTTGAACATTATGCCAACAACAGAAAGGGTTTTACAATTTTTTACACTCCTGCAACCTTTCTTTCACTGAAGGGCTAAACAGGAATGAGCCAGCAAGGGAGGTATTAGTGCAGGACACCTTAAAGTTGCCATGGAATCTCACTGCTATGCCAACACTAGCTGTCCTGTCTGCTGTAGCCACATCACTGTGTATCGGGTGCATGACGTTGTTGGCTGTATCCACATCACTGTGCATCGGGTGCATGACATTGTTGGCTGTATCCACATCATTGTGTATCGGGTGCATGATGTTGTTGGCTGTATCCACATCACTGTGTATCGGGCGCATGACGTTGTTGGCTGTATCCACATCACTGTGTATCGGGTGCATGACGTTGTTGGCTGTATCCATATCACTGTGTATCGGGTGCATGATGTTGTTGGCTGTATCTACATCACTGTGTATCGGGTGCATGACTTTGTTGGCTGTATCCACATCATTGTGTATTGGGTGCATGACGTTGTTGGTTGTATCCACATCACTGTGTATCGGGTGCATGATGTTGTTGGCTGTATCCACATCACTGTGTATCAGGTGCATGATGTTGTTGGTTCAGTTAAACATGGTAGTCAAGGTAGCTTCGAGTTTCCTACTGGACTCTTTTGTAAGGGGGTTCTTCAGCCTGTTGAGCTAGATGTCTCTGGAACATATTCATGTGTGTGGTATAGCTCAAGGCCCTTACAGCAAAAGTGACCAACGCGTATTCCCATTTATACATCACCCTGGATTCCTTAATGGTTAGGTGAATGGAGGAAAAGTCTTCTAATGCTCTATTTGTTGCAGCTGCAGAAACCATTGGATCTGATACTGTCGTCAAAGCTACCAGCTAGACCCTTCAGTGCCAAGACTACATTGGTTCCAACAAAGAGCCAGATCTAAATACCTCAGTGCTGAAGCTAAATAAGAAGTCTGCATCAAGGGCCCAGGGCCCAGATACTCTTGGAAGACCTGAAGGATCTGGTTGAAGCAAAAAAGAGGGTCTCAAAGGGGGGGGGGTTGAGCTGACCTGTCTACAGAAGGCTCTTTCCTGGGGGAATCATGGAGAATGATTGGCTCCAAGGGGACTGGATCTGGTGGGGGATGTGTGTAGGTAGGCATATGGGTCATCGATATTTTGAGCCTTCGCTGCTTTGTTGCCAAGGAGGAAGAAGAGGCCAGATCTGCATGTCACTTCTTGGGATCTTAGTCTTTCAGTTTAAATAATTATCAGCCATTTTCTTTGTCTTGGCCACCAATAGATCTGCCTTTTAATATCAGTTTATTTATTTTTTTTGTCTATTAAAGCCTATAGGCAAAACCCATTACAAATATTGCAATCTGCAGAGATGGGGGGGGGGTGCCCTAGCATACCACACACAAGCCAGGGAAGTAGGTCCTGTGGAAGGATTCTACGCCCATGCACAGAGCATTTCAAAATCATCTGTTTATCCATAACAGAGACAACAAGATGCAATAACTAAGTCAGCAAATGCACATACACACACACACACACACACACACACACACACACACACACACACACACACACACACACACACACACACAACAACAACTTCTAGAAACAAGCAGCTAAATTCATGAAGTTAATGACAGATGAAAAAAAATAAGGATTCCAACAATAAAGGCCTTATTACCTAAATTACCTTCAAATAGGTTAAGCTAACTATTAATAACAGCTCTATAAGTATAAAGGAATAATTGTCACACCAATAAGTCAAAGAATTACAATTAGCAGCCTAGAAAGGAAATATTACCCTATTCTGACAGAGTTAACAAGCATCAGGAAAATGCAGTAGAAGAAAGGGGCTGCCAAAAACCACTAAAGATTTAAAATAGCAGTAACAATGAAAATAAGCTAGACACCCTTAAGGGCACTAATTCTAATACCATCAAAAAATAATAAGAACGTCTACAAAAGTTTGATAAAAGAGGTGAATCACTCAGCTGAACGCAGACCACTTCTAGTTGCAAAGGTGGCTAATGAGATATGAGGTACTGAGGGGGACTGGTGCATTATGGAAGGGAAAATTCAAGGGGGCTCAAAGCTGGAGCACTAGTGCTGCTGATTGGATATAATAAGCAGCTCAAGGACCCATATGTTGGATCAGACAGACTGAATGAATATGATCCATCCCCTACCCACCTTAGTAAGAGGTGCTCACCCTAACCCTGCCCCATTCCTCAACCCTAACCCTACACCTCAACTTAGAAAACAATTCCCATAATACTGTCACTGCCAGTACACAAGACACACACAAACATGCACAAACACACACAAGGAACACTACATCTATCCCCTTACCTAACCCCAATCCTAACCCTAAAATAAACACACCTACACACTAACAAACATACAAAGCTCTCCCCCATATTACCTATCCCCAACAATAGCTCTAACACTCAAACACATGCACAAATACTCTTACCCCCTCCAAACCCCACACACCTGTCTCGACAAAACAAGCCTTAACATTTCGACTGTTCAGCTATCAATGCATTTAATATAAAGTACTACCTTGCTACTCTGCAATCAAACAGACATTCAAAAATATGCATGTAGGCCATAGATAACTATTACTTTATACACACCCAGATTTGTATTGCTGTATCTTAGGGAAATAGCAAATCAGAGAATCAGAGACTGCCATTTTGCATTTTCATTGTCTAGTGTGCTGTCATGCTGAAATGCCGCGGTGGTACGGTGGTAGCGTTGTTATCTCACAGCAAGAGGTTCTCCCGTTTGATTCTTGGCATGGCTTGGGAGTGCCTTCTGTGTGGAGTCTGCATGTCCTCCCCGCGGTTAGGTAGCGTTCGAAAGACATGTGTGCATAAATAGGCGCGCCTTTGTTAAAGGTTGGGCGTCGAGCTGGCACCTCGGCATTTCGTAAAAAATCTACTGCCAATCATTAGCGGACCGGAGTTCCGCTGTGGTGACCCCTGACCGAGAAAAAGCCGAAAGACAAACAAGTGTGCTGTCATGCTGAAACAGAGTTGTGATCTGTGTTTAAGTAATTATTATTATTTTTTTCAAAATGGCCATTGTCAGTCAAATTTTCACTACTGGTTGTGGAATAAATAGCCACTTCATTATTTCACTGGAGTTTTAAATGCTTTCATTATCTCTAAGACCAGAAAAATATTCTGCCAACACATTTCTTTATTTAATGTAACATCCCTCCACTGGGAGAACTCAAACCTTGCTACTCAGAGCATGGAAGCCTGTAGTTTTCTGACTGGTAAGCCGTTACTATGAGTGCCAACTATAATCCTTTCTATAATAATATGTCAACCAAAGTTTAAACACTGAGAGTTCTGCTCTAAAAGTAAAATGCGTTGGCACTCAGTGATGGCACAGTCAAACTGAAGCATAAAATGAATAGTAGATTTCATAGGATGAATGCCGATTCTTCCTAACGCACTTAAGCAGAAGTATGCAGTCCTCCAAGTTGAACTATATTACACAGTAGAAAGTACCTGTAACATTTTGGGAGCCTTTAATCAGGTTCATAAGGCAGCCAGTTGTAGGTGAATTCCTGCTTATGTTTTACAGCCATCTTACTCTACCACAAATTAATTAATTTCCTTCTCTGCATTAGGTAAAAAAAAAAGTGACTTTACTTATTTCTTAGATTCTGCTGGTCAACTATATATAAAAGACATAATGGTAAAGCCTCTCACCTCAATATCATATTAAAAGCTGCTGCAATAAAGAACCACAAAGGGCAAAGTTCTCATCACTAAATGCAACTGAATTCCTAAGCCACACCCAAATTATAACTGACCTTCCAAAAATTAGAAAGTACCTATTTTGTGGAAATACAATATGTATAAAGCCTTAATAAAGAAGGTAACAGAGAAATTTTACAGCAGGCATCTTCTCAAAAGCATACACATGAGAATGTTAAGGGTTCAGACTCAAATACTAGTGCGTGGTTGAGTCCAACAAAGTTAAAAAAGCAAAGTCCTGTAACAGTGACAAGAAATACACTAAAGACGTACCCACTTCACCTCTCCACTTATTCAACATGAAGGTAAATTTTTAGGAACACTTATGGATCACATTTTCCTTCTATATAAATACTTAAAAAAAGCTAACAACCATATACCCAATTTAGATAAAAAAAAAATTTTGTGTAGATATTCCAGTTAAGCACAAACTAAATTAACCTTTGACTTCACATTAAATTAAATGAAGAAAGTTGTAAAATAACAAATCTCTTGAGCCTGGGATATTACCTAATAAAATTTATATTCACTTTTTTAAGGAAATTTCCACAACAATACTTAAATTGCTGTAATGTTGTTCAACAGAAAGTTGGCAACCAGATATTTTCCCTAGCAAAGTTTACTGCAAATTATAGACAAGTTGTTTTATTAAATTCAGATTACAAACTACATGTCCAGCTAATTAACAAGTAGGACACCCCCACCACTATTTTCCCTAATTATGCTACTATACAGTACAATCCTTACATGTTAACAAGCTGTTAATTCATTAAACCACTACTTTCCAATTAAATTTGTATTTGTACCTTTATGTCAAAAAGTCTGAACCTTTGTTATTGATAAAGCCTTTTTTTCTAAAAGTCCCTTAACATTACATTGATTACAGTTGTTAACCTGACATAAAACCATTGTCCTTAAATCTTCACGAGAACCCCCATGAAAATCATTAAGATCGGTAGCAACAGGGCTATAACTGGTATTAACTCTAACGTCCTAAGATATATATATATATATATATATATGTGTGTGTGTGTGTGTGTGTGTGTGTGTGTGTGTGTGTGTGTGTGTGTGTGTGTGTGTGTGTGTGTGTGTGTGTGTGTGTGTGTATATATATATATATATATATATATTTCCTTTGTGTCTTACCTATATAAACCAAATTACAGGAATATATGAGGGCATAAACATTTTTTCAGAATCACAATTTAAAATACCAACAGTATGAAACACGTTACCATAAATACAAGAAAATTAATTCACTACAAACTTGCAAAAACTGCAAGCAAAACTATTACAGGGACAAGTATCCTGGTTTTGCAGAAGTCTAAGAGGCTGCATTCAAACCTAAAATAGTTTATATTATATGGACCAAATAATCAGGAATGTTTTTATAGGTTCATAGGTTCATAGGTTCCTACTAGGCTATCTGCCCAAGGGCATTTATAAGCCTAGCCCATAGTTATGTGGCTCCTTTAGTTTGAATAAAAACTATGCCTATCATTTTTCTGTGCCTCTGTCAAGCAGTGACACTGAAGTAATCCCTGGGGTATATCTGCGATCTCCCATCCATTGGTCAAGATTCCTCTTGAACAAGGCCAGCGAGGTGCTCTGCCTCACATGTACCGGGATTTTGTTCCACAGCATAGGGAGTCTCTGGGTGATGAATCTGTCCCTCCAGCACGTTCTATTTATAACCGTGTCAAGGTTTAAGTCTCCGCCCTTGTGGTTCTGAGGGATCTAGATTTTTGAGGTGAAGCATATTCATCAAATCTGGGTTCGACATGGCCTTATATGTCAGGCACAGGTCACCTCTGAGCAAGCGGTATGAGACTGAATAGAGCTGGAGTTCTTTCAGTCGGGCAGCATAAGACATATTTTTGAGACCCTTTATCCTTTTGGTGAGGAACTTTTGGGGCCTTTCAAGCTGCATCAGGTGTCTGGTCAGATACATTCGAACGGGCATTGTACTCAATCATAGGTCTAATGAGTGATGAGTACAGGGGACGATGACCTCCCTTGATCTAGATGTGAATCCCTTCATGATCAGGTGGGCGATATAGAAGGTTTTCCTAACTACTTTAGCAACATGAGTGTCAAACGAAGGCTACTGTCAACTTGGGTCCCCAGATCCCTGATGACTTTTCTGTGCTCAGTGGATTGCCATCTATATGGTAGCTAGGGGTAACCTTGTTTTTCCCGAAGGGTATGACTATGCATTTTTGGCGTTTAACTTCAGGCCATGGCTCTGGCACCAGTTATCCATTTCTGTGAGGCCCTTCTGGAGGATATCTGTGTCAGATGTGTTTTCGACTATGGCCCAGTTTGCAGTCATCTGCAAACTTTGTCAGCCATAACCCTCCTGTGTTTGCTTGTACTTCAGAAAAGTAGATGCCGAACAAGAGTGGACCCAGGACTGAGCCCTGTGGGACACCACTTGTGACAGGCTTTGAGTCTGACATGGCTCCAGCAACTCTGACCCTGTGGGTTCTGTCGCTTAGCCAGTTTGCAACCCATCTTGTGATGTATGGGTTTACATTCAAGCTGATGAGTTTTTCGATGATACCTGAGTGGGGTATTGTGTCAAGGCCTTTGCCAGGTCGAGGTAGGCTGTATGGACTGCCTTTCCCTCATCAATGGCCTTGGTGACTGTCTCGAAAAAGTCAACCAAGTTTAAGAGGCAGGATCTGCCTTTGGCAAAGCCAAACTGGGTTGGATCCAAAGTCTGCAAGTTCCCTATGTCTTTATTTATGAGTTCCATTATGATCCTCTCCATGGCTTTGCAGATAAGGCTTGTCAAGCTAATGGGGTGGTAATTTCCAGGGTCTGTGGAGGCACCGCCTTATGAAGTGGGACCACAGTCGCCGCGCCACTCCTTTCCTGAGGTGAGGCTAAGATTAAACAGCTGTCCTAACTGTGGGTTTAATTCCTCGTTGAGTTCATGAAGCACACAGCCGGGGACACCATCCGGTCCCATGGATGCTGTGTTTTTTGCCTTAGTGAGGGCAGTTCTCACCTGGGCGTTGGAGATGTTTGGGGGCTACAATCCTCTGGAATAGATATCTCTCCTTTTGGGGGGGAGAAGTTTGCACTGAGCCTGTCAGCCAGTATGTTAGCAATGTGTGTAGGTTCAGTAATTTTCACATCATTTTGAACTAATTCTGAGCATATCTGGGAGTTTCCTCCTAGGTTTCTAACATAGCTAAAGAAGGCCTTATGATTGTCTTTAGAGTCCTTGGCGATTTTTCTCTCAAAATTTGCCTTGGATGATTTTATGAGAGCTCTTAGTTTTTTACTTATAATGATCAAAGGTGTCTTACCTTTCAAGGATTTTGCTCTATCTTGTAGTAGCTTCCTCCTTTTGTTGTAGAGCTTGTTTATGGCTGGGGTCCACCAGACTGGATGCTTGCCTTTGGTACAGAGAGTCTTAGTTTTGTTTGGGATTGCCTGATCCATGCAGTCCTGTAGGTGCTGGTAGAAGGCATTTGTAAGTGATTCAGCGGTTTGAGTAATGTTTACCACTGGCTCAGGGGCCTTAAAGGAGACCACACTAGTTTTTAGAAGTGTGAAATCGGCTTTTGAGAAGTTTTTCACTGTGGTCTTTTTGTTTCAGGTGGATGAGGACCTCCAGCGAGATTAGTTTATGATCTGATCTCACCAGTGAGGGTATACTTCTGGTGTTGAACATTTTGATCCCATGTTCGTGATGATGAGATCAAGTATGTTTTCACCTCTTGTGGGGATGGTGACTAGTTGTTCCATGGCATTTGAGTTTATGAACTCCAGGAATCTTTGGGTTAGAGTGTTCAGGCTTGAGTAGTGTTCCCAGTCTATATTAGGGTAGTTGAAGTCACCTAGTATGATGGTGTTTGGAGATACATTTATCCCTCCAATGTTTTCAGGAAGGCCATGTGAGGTTCCTGAGTTTGAGAGGGTAGCCTGTAACATGCTACAAATTGCAGAGCAGTCTTGCCTATGGTTAATTGCACCTGGATGGTCTCCGATGCATCGTGCGTTGCCACCAACCTTGAGGTGTGGGTGTCCTTTATGAATATGGACACCCTCCTTTCTTGGTGTTGTCCGGATTTTGGGGCCGGAACGCATGATATGAGGTGAAACCTGTTAGTGCTGGGGTGCTCTCAGGAGCCTTGAACCAGGTTTCTGTCACAGCACAGACATCGATGTTCTCCATATTGAGAAGGGCCTCGCATCTTGAGATTGAGACTTCTGGCATTGAGCAGCATTACCCTTAGTTTTTTCCTTTTGGTGTTCTAGGGTGGTAGGTTTAGAATTTGAGCCTTGCCTAAAAAGGCACTATGGGGTGGCAAGAGCCTTTGCCAATATCCGAAGCCCAGGGTGACAGGTGCAAGCCATCCCTTGCGTGGCTTGTCCAGCATGTCATCCCAGGCAGACAGACATTGATCCCCTTTGAATGACACCAGAATTTAAGCCAATTATTAAAGCTGATCATCTTATCACTGTATTGTGGCATCATTCTAGGTGAAGGTAGGATACTGCTCAAGGTCAGGGTCATACCTGCCTGGGCTACATAATCAGAGAGCTCCTCGATGTCCCTTTTCATGTAGTCCAAGGAGCTCAGGTCGTTGACACCAGTGTGGACAATGACTGAGTCGTTGTACCTGCTGTTGAGAGACCTGAGTGCTTGCGTTATGTGGCGGATTCTAGCGCCCGACAGGCAGCTTACTGTGACCTTCTCCTTACTCAGTCTGGTGAGCGGGACGTCAGTGTGTCTGACTATGGAATCACCAATGACAAGTGTGTCTGGCATTTTGTTTGGCCTTAAGGGCTGTGACTGTTTGACACTCTGGCTGTGTGGTCTATGTGTTGCATGTGTTGGGTCGTGAGGTGGTAGTTGTTTGGGTGTCTGCTTTGGTGGCCTCTGCTGTTTTGGTAAATTTTTGATCAGAGCCGTATGTCTTTGTGTGAGTATGTGTATGATTTGAAGTTGTGATGGTACCATGTGTGACTGGGTATGTATTGTGTGTGGTTACCTTCTCCTCCTGTCTGGTCTTGCCAGTCCTATGTTGAGAGAGCTCAGCCTCCAGTTTGGCCGTATAGTTGCATCTCTCGCATGTATTTGTGTTTTGTGGGAGAAGGAGAGGATTGTTCAGGTACATGAGGCAATTGTAACATTGCCTCAATATTCCCAGGTTCACCAGTTGAGCTGGAGAGGACACTAGCAACTGATCCCTCGACATGCTAGAAGTAGTAGATAAAGAACTTTCAAAGGACTCCGGGGGAAGTGGGTTTTAGGCTGGTGGGGTACTATCTATAATAAGAGTGCTTTATCAAGGTGCAAGTACTGTAGGAGTAAGTGCTAGGCTTTACAGATAGAGAATAGTCTACTTGGGAATCAAGTAGAGATGAACTTTTCAGTTATAGGATATGCTGGTTAGATCAGCAGTACAGTTTAGCGTGTTTTATAGCAGGGGGCTGAAGGGAGCCCTTTTTACCTCTCTTATATTGAAAAATATGAATTGTAAGACTACCAACATCCATCAAAAGTTCCAAGCCCCCCTAACAATCCTTTTCATGAATTTAGGAGAAAAAAGTTTGATTTTCTGAGTCAGCCAGGCCTATGAATATCTGAAACCACCGACCTACTGCTGTCCAGTATTTGCTGCAGGTACAGCGTAAGCCTAATCAAATTACTGGTTCAACTCTCTAATATTAAGACAAGGCTTCAACTCTATTCATAGGAAGTAGTTAAAAATCTGTAACTCCCTGTAGCTATCCTAAACAAAATAAAGGCACTTTTTCTTTTAGTATAAACCCGTTGTTACATAGCCTTCCATATATCAGATAATGGTTTAAGCTCTGGCATTTCCCATTTACAAACAGCTCTTAGGCAAGCCTGCCCTCTGTTACCTTTGTTTGTCAAAGCTTTAAAACAAGAATGTGATCTATTCAACAAGAACTTTTTCCTAGCAGTTGAAACAATTGCTCTTCAAGTAACAAATGTTTTGTTTACAGAGGCAATCCATTTCTAATCATAGTGAATTCAAAGAAGTAATTAAGGAAAACTCATATGCAGCCCAAACTGTTCACTTGACTATTTGTGGTTCATGACCATCATAGTTTGGAGGTTTGCTATATTGCTTCTTCTTGCATTTTTATCTAACTAAGCAATAAAAAGGTGATGCAATGTTAAGGTTTGGTGCTACTTTTTATCTTTTCTATCACCACTGCCTACCATGATCTCATCAGACATTTGAAGTGGAAGTAGGTCATAACAGGACAGCTGCTGAAGTGTAAATGAGAGGAATATATACTAAGTATAAGACTGAAGGAACTCAGAATGCCTAAATATCTCCTACTCTGAGGTGCACTGATCTCAGAGTAAATACTTAAAGTCAGCATTTATATGTACATATAAATAGTTCTGTGTGTATGCATGGGTCTGTACCTTTTTCTATAAGTATATTTATGGAAACACACACACACACACACACACATACACACGTGTTTGCAAGCATCTGCATACATTGGAAAGGGTAGCTATTACTGGCTTATGTACAGAACATTATCACTGGAGCACTGCAGGATCCGTGTGTGTGTGTGTGTGTGTGTGTGTGTGTGTGTGTGTGTGTGTGTGTGAGACAGAACACTTATCACTGGAGCACTGCAGGGTCCATGTGTGTGTTTGTGTGTGTGTGTGTGTGCGTGTGTGTGTGTGTGTGTGTGTGTGTGAGAGACAGAACACTATCACTGGAGCACTGCAGGATCCATGCGTGTGTGTGTGTGTGTGTGTGTGTGTGTGTGTGTGTGTGTGTGTGTGTGTGTGTGAGACAGAACACTATCACTGGAACACTGCCGGATCCATCCATGCATGTTTGTTTGTGTGTGTGTGTGTCTGTGTGTGTATGTGTGTGTGAGACAGAACACTATCACTGGAGCACTGCAGGATCCATATGTGTGTGTGTGTGTGTGTTTGTGTGTATGTGTGTGACAGAACACTATCATTGGAGCACTGCAGGATCCATGCATATGTGTGTGTGTGTGTGTGTGTGTGTGTGTGTGTGTGTGTGTGTGTGTGTGTGTGTAACAGAACATTATCACTGGAGCACTGCAGGATCCATGCATGTGTGTGTGGGGGGGTGTGGTTGTGTGCGAGTGCATGTGTGTATATGTGTGCATGTGTGTGCTCTTACATGTGCTTGTGTGACTGAGTGTATGTGTGACTACATTTGTTGGAAAGATATGTAAACAGTGTTGGTATTAAAACAGTGCATACTCCATATTTGTAATGTGAGTGCGTCTGCACATGCAGCATACCTCTCAGCTGTCCAGATTTTTGCAGAATGTCCAGAATTTTTCATCATATTTGTGGTAAGTTCCTTTTAACATTTGTGGTTTTCTTGCAAACCACTGGCACATCACTGAATACTGAAGTCAGAAAATATTGGCAGACATTTGAGTTTCAGACTTCATATCCATCAGAAAAACCCATGCTCATGCAAAACCCGTTAGTCTATCAACTTTCTATGTTTGTAACAGCGATATTTAAAAAGTGCCCCTGTTTTGGGTCTTTTTCCTCCCCATTATTTGTAGATTTGTCCAGATTTCCTGTTCTAAGAGATTGAGAGGTATGGTGTGCATGCATGTTCATGTGCATGTGAGACTGACTGTCAGCCTCAGTTGGAAAGGGTACATCATTGGCTATATACAGAACGCCACCTCTAAAACATTGCAAGCTCCTCCAGCTGTGCTTCTTGAGAAGCACAAAGGATTTTCTACAGTTAGTACCTCTGTGTAACAACATTTCAGTGTAGCTTCTGCAGGCGAAATTGGTACATAGTCCTGTAACTCTGTTGCGCTGCTTTACACATCTCCAAATTAGGCACTGGCCTCTTCTCCACATTTCCTTTTTTACCAGCACTGCACATTACTATGTCCCTGAATCCCAGCTTTGAGTTAGGCACTGGCCCATTCCCCACATTTCTACTTTTACTATCCCTGCACATTGCTGATTAAGTCACTGAATCACACCCTTAGTTTTAAGAAAGGTTATTTGGCTGAAGGTGAAGAAACCTCCAATTGCTATAATGTGAAAAGTCCACTAGTGATCGGTGCTTAAAATGCATGTAATGTGACTACAGCACGCTGCATGCATGTAATGGGATCACAGCACACTGTATGCATGTAAAGTGATTACAGCACACTGCATGCATGTAATGTGATCACAGCACGCTGTATGCATGTAATGTGATCACAGCACGCTGTATGCATGTAATGTGATTACAGCACGCTGTATGCATGTAAAGTGATTATAGCACGCTCTATGCATGTAATGTGATTACAGCATGTTGTATGCATGTAATGTGATTACAGCACGCTGTATGCCTGCAATGTGATCACAGCATGCTGTATGCATGTAATGTGATTACACCATGCTATATGCATGTAATGTGATTACAGCATGCTGTATGCATGTAATGTGATTACACCACACTGTATGCATGTAATGTGATTACAGCATGCTGTATGCATGTAATGTGATTACAGCATGCTGTATGCATGTAATATGATTACAGCATGCTGTATGCATGTAATGTGATTACACCACACTGTACAGCTGTAAAACTGCTGCATTTCACTGTTGTGCTCCATAGTGAACATCACATGGAAGTAATTATATTAAGTTACTTGCTAAGACTGTGAGGCTTCAGTAATGAATGCAAAATTCAAGTTCAAAACTTTATATTCTATCATATATCATAAATTACCAGCAAAATGAGATTGTGACATGTCACGTCAGGCCCATATTCCATCCTGTGATCTAAGTCTCCCACATGTTTTCAAACATGCGAATTGTCTTTGCCTGTACTACCCATTTTTGTAGCTTATTCCCACCTGCTTATCACATTCTCTGTGTAGAATCACTTCCTGCTATTAAGGCTTAACAGGCCATTTCGTATCCCACCAACCTAAAACTGCAACACTTAACTGATAAATGTTTTTCATGCCATGTCTTTTGTCTCTCCTTTTTTCTAATGAGGAGAACTCAAGTTCCTTGAGCCTCTCTGCATACCTTTCCATTGTCCTTCTCAGCATCCTTCTCTGTCTCCATCCTCTGCAGCAGAAAAGCCTCGTTATTCCTTTAAGTCCCCTGGAAGTGCATAAACTATTATTCTGGGGGTCTGACAGAGGAACATCACTACTTTCTTACCCAGATACCTACACCAATATTTGGGATGGATTTTTGTCGCCTTCTCATATGAACCTGATTCTTCAAGCTGACTGTAACAGTAAACACCCAAGTTCTTTTTCTATTCGGAAATGTTAAGGTTGACCTCTCCACAAGCATACAATACACCCTCATGTATCTTTCTCCAAGTGTATCAACATGCTCCTGGAAGGGTTGAAGCAGAGTGGTCACCTTTCAGACCATGTCCCAGCCTCTTCAGGTCACTCTGTATACTTGCACCCCCTTTATATATTCTTCCCACAGCCCTGCTGTCAGCTGCAGAGATGAATTTAGTTTTCTATAGAATGTATGAGGTCAGGGTTGTATACGGAAAAGTACCTGTGAAACACCACATGCAGGGGTGTTTCTAATCACCTTCAGAGACATACCCACCTCATTATCAACCTGAGCTTTCCACCATCTTTTTACTTTTCCATCCAAAGGGACACCCACTACTACTCAAATCTAGAAGAAGCCAGAGACAGCAGACTGAGTCAGTGGCTTTACTGAAATCCAGACTGATCACATTCATAGGGTTGCCCTTCTCCAGCTCTCTAGTAACCCCCTAACAGAAATGGTTTAGGTTCTTCTGTTATGATTTCTCCATCACAAATCCATGTTAAAATTCACTAACCAGTTCATTTTGCTCCAGAACTCTCATGAACCATCACAACGGGACCATTTCTAGCAGCCACTTCAAGTATCTAATAGCATAACTGCACTAAGTGCAACCATATTTCCTTCTGTTTCAAATGCAGTAAGCTAACAACTATTACCCTGAACCATAACGCTAGATATGTAAACATGGAGTTGTGGTTCATTCATGTACATTCCTAATTAAAATAAACAATATTCACAGACATTATTTTAAAACGTTTTCTATTTTACCGTGACTGCATTTCTGGCTGTTGTGCTTTTTGCTGGTGATGATTGTGCTGGCGGGCTGCATGCTGAGGTAGCTGATGATGGTGTTTCTCGACCTGGGCCTGCAGGTAGGGCTGTGTCTGCACTGTATCCTGGGAGCTCGGTTGCAGCCCATCCACGTACTGGTGCTGTGGCAGCTGGAGTGCAGATACTGGTTGCTGGGATACTGGATTTGATGAGTGCTGGTGCTGGTGCTGGTGCTGCTGAGACTTCTGGGAGTGCTGCTGCTGCTGCTGCTGTTGCTTGTAGCGGGACAAACTGAAGAACAGGCCTAAAATAGCCTTCAGATTCCCCTTCCTAATTTCTGAAAGACAGGAGTACATGCAGATTACAACATGTGCACAGCTGAGCACCAGATAACATTAGTAAACTGCCATCACCACAGGCACACTTCACTAATGGATAAATGACGTATTTAAATGGTAGAACTTGATAAGCTACTAGCATGCCCTTGTAGTCTCGATATAAAATATCAGAAAAAAATCACAAGTGAAGCCATCATACCTCCTTGAATGGACTGTGTCAGAAATCATGATTTTAATTAAATCACAGGAGAACGCATGTTGCATTTTTATAGCTATATATTTTTTATTATATTTACAATTTTCAGTTGCTTTTTTGCTTGACCCACTGAATGCTGACCAAAAATCATCAAAATCATAAATCAGAAAAAAACTGTGAAATGGGCTTTAACATGGTCCCTGCAGGGAGGCAAGACCATTTCTTTGCTGCATCACTGTCATTAATGTGCGATTCAAGGCTTTTTGATCAACATTCCACGAGTCTAACAAAAACATTTATATTTCACTGGAGTGGCGCAGTGTTAAGGTATTGCTGCCACACAGTACTTGGATTTCCAATTCAATTTCCATCTGGGGTGTCTTCTGCAGATTCTGCATGCTGTCCATGTATTCCTCATGGGTTTTCTCTGGGAATTACAGTTCCTTCACATATCAGAAAGACATGCTATAGGTAAACAGATAGTCCTCAAAATTGCATGTAGACATGCCTATCTTGAGTGAATGTGTGGGGATGTGCACATGTGTCTATCCTGTAACACACTGGCATTCTCTCCATGATTAGATTTTTGCAATGCAGCCATTGAATGCCAGGATAAGCAAAGAATCTCCTGTGACCATGATCTGGACAAAGTGGGTACCTGACAATGAAGAAAGGTGTGATATATTCCATAGGTGATAAACATCTGACATTTCAGGTGGCTTGCTATGCTGTAGACCTTATTTAGAAATATGCTAATGAGTTATTAGTGGGTTATAGAATACACTGCAAACTAGATTTGTGCAAAGTAAAGAGATATCATACACACACACCCAACAAACACTTACACACACACACACACACACACACACACACACACACACACACACACACACACACACACACACACACACGCACACATACACACACACACACAAACCCAACAAACACTTACACGCACACCCAACAAACACTTACACACACACCCAACAAACACTTACACACACACACACACACACACACACACACACACACACACACACACACACACACACACACACACACACACACACACAAACACACAACAACACACACACACACACACACACACACACACACACACACACACACACACACACACACACACACACACCCAACAAACACTTACACACATACCCAACAAACACTTACACACACACACACACACACACACACACACACACACACACACACACACACACACACACACACATGCTCATGTATACAAAGGGAGCCAAGAACTCAACACTAAGAAGCAACACAGAAACCTCAGATATAAGGAAGGAATAATGTGGATAAAAAGGCAAACTGTAAACTTCTTTACATTTGCTGATTTTGTCGAGGTAAACAGCTGAGTAAAACAAGCCATTTCTCTTATTTTTGGTAATATCAGGTTAAGAGCTCTGTATGTCATCTGTTTATTTGGTAGCTGGATAGGTATTCATTTATGTCCTCTGCAATGTATGTATTTATACTAAATCTTGCTGGATGAGATAGGCCATCCATAAGAGCCCTAATGGACAGCAGAATGGCCATGGTAGACCAGCCATCCTTGAGCCTTACACGCCAGAGGTCAGGCTTCAAGACCTACCCAATCTATAAAGATAATGCCAAAATACAAGTGGGGTAAGGCTAACCAAGTAAGCCTGCCATCACTGGCAGTAGTGGTGACTTCTAACCCATCTACCTCTATGGGAGACTTTATATGCCACTGTAAAGGGTAACTGGCACCCATGCTTGTAGCTGGAGGCAGGATGGAGAAAATGAAGGGTTGTCACCTTTCCAAATGCCCAGACTTAGGGAATTATGTATGGAAATGTGAAAAGTACAGTTGTGTACACTTACCATAAATGTAGATGTTCAAGTGTATTCACTGTTGCAGTCATTACATTTGGGTAATCTACTGGCAGGTTGCCCTCAAGTCGGCCTGATTAACAAAGTCTTGGGTACTGTGTTGGTTGCTGTCCCTTCTTCCATGACGTCAGGTCATCAGGGGTATAAAACATACAGCCGACGCCATTTTCATCAGTTTTTCTTGCCTCAGATGTCAGGTGCCCCCCAAATGGGGAGAAATATATATATATATATCTATATATATGTATATAGTTTAGAACACAAAAAATATACCTCCAAACAAAAGCAAATACACCAAAAAGGCTTTTAAGCATAGTAAAAGAAAGTAGAGGTATAGTAAGAGAAAAACAGGGGGCTGGAGGGTGGGTAACCAGGAGTGCAACAGTGAATACACTCGAACATCTACATTTATGGTAAGTGTACACAACTGTGCTATGTTCTTCATCTTTCACTGTTGCAGTCATTACATTTGGGTAGATTCCCAAAGCTATGGTTGGGATGCTGGATTTATACAGAATTGGGAGTAGCTATAAGGCCCTGCAGGACAGTAGTGGCAAAGCCAGCTCTGGCTTTAGAGAGGACAGGTAAATGGTAATGTTTTGTGAACGTATGAACTGAGCTCCAGGTAGCAGCTTCTAGAATGTCTCTGGTAGGAACCCCTCTAAGAAAGGCTGCAGAAGTAGATGCAGCCCTGGTGGAATGAGATCTGATCCCCTTGGGGATAGGTTTACCATGGTGCACATAGCAGAAGTGAATACAATGGCTTATCCATTTAGAAATAGTCTGCTTTGAAACAGGTTTCCCCTCTGCCCCTGCAGCAAATACCACCAATAGTTGCTCAGATTTTCTTAGAGGTTTTGTCCTGCTTAAGTAGAATCTAAGTTGCCTGTGTAAATCCAATGAATGCAGAATCCGCTCACCCTTGTTCTGTGGATTGGGAAAGAAAGTTGACAGATGAATGGTCTGATTAAGAGCCACACTGGATACCACCTTAGGCATGAAAGATGGATTGGTCCTGAAAGCCACCCTGTTCGGATGAAAAATGATGAAAGGCTCCACTGCCATAAGAGCCTGTAATTCTGAAATCCTTCTAGCTGAAGTGACTGCTAAAAGAAAAGCTGTTTTCCAGGAGAGAAATTTTAAATCTGCAGTAGCAGCTGGCTCAAAATGGGGTAGAGTGAGTTTTTTCCAAAACAAAATTTAGGTCCCATGCAGGAGCTGGTGCTCTCCTGGGAGGTCTTAAATTTTTGGCCCCTCTGAGGTACTGCTTTAGCAGAGGATGAGAAAAGAGGGGGGCTCTGTGTTGTAATGAGCTGAAATGGCAGAGGCATGGATTTTTATAGAAGAAAAAGATAGGCTCTTGTGAAGCATCTCAGTTAAGTACTGCAGAATCTGAGGAATATTGGGCATTGCTGTGCTTATTCCTTGTGCTTGGTTTCAGGCACAGAATCTTTTCTATTTGTCCTCATAAGATTTTCTAGTACTAGGCCTTCTAGCCTCCAAAATGACATCCATCACAGGTTTGCTGAGAGATGTAACTGGTGAAATTAGTTGATTAGCCATGCTGCAAGATTCAGAGTTTGGAGATGAGTGTGCAGAATTTGATAGTTCTGCTGAGACAGTAGGTAAGGTGTCAGAGGCAGGTACCATGGAGGAAGGTGCGACATATTGCGTAGGAGTGGGTACCAGTGTTGGCGAGGCCAGTCTGGAACAATCAGTATCATTTTTGGTTTTTCCTGTCTGACTTTTAGTAAGACTTTGGAGAGCAGAGGCAGAGGAGGAAAGGCATAGACTGATAGGTTTTTCCAGCTGAAGGACAGAGCATCCACTTTCCAAGCTTTTTTGTGATAAATTCTTGTGCAGAATTTGTCCAACTGATAGTTTTGGGGTGAGGCAAAAAGATCTATGTCTGGGCTCCCCCATTTGCGTGTCAACATGCTGAAGATTTGTGGATCCAGTTTCCATTTGTGTGGGTCCATAAGATTTCTGCTTAGTGTGTCTGCCAGAGTATTTTGCTTTCCTGGCAGGAATTGAGCTTGTAGATGTATTTGGTAAGTCAAGGCCATGTTCCACAATGCCACGGCTAGTCTGCAAAGGTGATGGGAATGGGTAACCCCCTGCTTGTTTATGTACCACATGACTGTGGTGCTGTCTGTCTTTATCAGTAGTTGTCCTGGATGAAGATAGTCCTTGAAGGTTGTCAGAGCATTCTGTACAGCTAACATTTCTTTCTGGTTGATATGTAGATGCATTTGATTTGGGCTCCACTGGCCCTGAATGCATCTCCCTGCCAGATGCACCCCCCCCCCCCAAGCATAATCTGATGCATCTGTAGTCAGAGTTTGGGCAGCAGGGGGTGGAATGAATGACAGTCCCTTGTTTTGGTGGCAGGCCTCTGCCCGCCATAGGAACTCTGGCTGCAGGCAAGGAATTATAGGTATCATTGTTTCCAGGCTGTGACAATGTTAACCCCATAAGCTTTTTAGGTACCGTTG
Source organism: Protopterus annectens (assembly GCF_019279795.1). Lineage (NCBI taxonomy): Eukaryota > Metazoa > Chordata > Ceratodontiformes > Protopteridae > Protopterus > Protopterus annectens. The sequence goes on along the minus strand of NC_056743.1, from coordinate 54,177,566 downwards.
AAGTTAACTCATATGCAGTCTTGCATATGGAATTATTAGGATGCAGGAGGCCATGAACCCCATGGCCTGCAGAATTTGTCTTGCAGATAGCTGGGTTTTTGTGGCCACCTGTTTGAAGTAAGTCATCAATTGAATTTGTTTTACTGGTGTAAGGTAAGCCATCTGGGCAGTTGTATTCAAGCTTGCACCCAGGAATGTAATTATTTGAGAGGGTACCAGTTGTGATTTATTTTCATTTATGGTGTACCCTAGACAAGTTAGAAGTCTTTTTACAAATGCCAGATGTTTTAAAAGAGTGTCCTTGTTTTTTGCCTGAATTAGACAATTGTCCAGGTATGGATAAATTTAAATATTTCTTTATCTGCAAAATGCAATTACTGGTGCCAGGCACTTTGTGAAAACCCTGGGCGCAGTAGATAAGCCAAAGGGTAGTGCCGAAAACTTGTAATGCAAATAGCCTGCTTTAAAGCGGAGGTATCTTCTGCAAGATTCCCTGATTGGGATATGCAGGTAAGCCTCTTTTAAGTCTAGAGTTACCAACCAGGCATCCTTGCCTAGCATAGGGAGTAACGTTTGTAGAGTCAGCATCTTGAATTTTGGAATGTCCAGAAATGTATTTAGAATAGATAAGTCCAGAATTGGATGCCATGATTTGTCTATTCTGGGTACCAGGAAAAGTCTTGAATAAAAACCCTGTCCCTTTTCCTTTTCTGGTACTGGTTGAATAGCTCCCATATTCATGAGGGACATAACTTGTTTCTGGGCCTCCGCCCACTGATTTGGAGGCAGATCTGGCCATCCGTTTGGGATTGGCAACGTGCGCTAATGAAATCTGTATCCCTGGGATACTATATTTAAAACCCACTTGTCCTGGGTAATTAGTTGCCAGTTTCATGCATGAAGTGCCAGTTTTCCCCCCAAAGGGGCGGCCAAAAGATAAGTGCTTGGTGGTTGCAGTGGAAAGTCATTGAGACTGTTTACCGTAGCAAAGTGCCTTGTTACTTCCAGATTTGGAGGTGGAGGCACCCCATTGCTTTGTTCTATATGTTCCTTGTGACTGAAACCTGGAGCCTTTGGAATGTCTGGGTTTGACCTGTGCAGCTTTGGTGGGTACTGGAAAGAACCAGTTCTTAGTAGGCCAGTGCCTACTGAACCTGGGTGGCTGCACTTGTAGGAAATATTTTACAGTTTGCATAGATTTAGCGTTATCTTCCATCTTTTTCAAAACTTCTTCTGCCTTATTACCAAATAGACTGTCCTGTTGTAAAGGAGCATCCAACAATTTTGCTTTAACATGATCAGGCAGATTTTGCTCCTTGAGCCAAGCATGCCTTCTTATCACAGATCCAGTTACAGCGGCCCTGCAAGAGGCCTCCAAGGAATCAAAACCACATTGCAAAGTATATTTTCCAACTTGTTCAGCTGAATGCAATAAATCCTGCAGCTCTTTATTTTCCACACAGTCAGAAATCAACATCATTTTCTGTTTAAGTAAACCCACGACATGCTGCTGATATTTAAGTATATGAAATTGACAGTTTAAAGCCCTGATTGCCAAGGTTGCAGATGTGTAAACCTTCTTACTCCATCTATCCAGCGCCCTGGAATCTCTATCAGAAGGGGTAGAATTTTTAGCAGTAGAAGCCTTAATGCCCTTGGGACCCTGAGAAATGATTTCAGGGTCAGTAGTACGGTTTTTAAAGAGGAATTTGTGGCAGTCAGGAACCCTGTAATATCTGTCTGTCTTACTAGGAGCCGGAGGCAGGGAATCAGGAGACATGCTGGATTCTGAGAAAACATCATCAAAAATGTCTAGAACAGGAGGTATAGCCAAAGGCCTATGCCGAGGAAGAAGAAGGAAATCCCTAAGCCTCTTTTTAGATTCTGAGAAATCCTGACTCTCCCAGTGAAAGTGTTCCCTTAAGGTATGCAAAGTTTCTCCAAAAGAAAAATCCTCAGGAGGAGAAGCAGAAGGGATGGAATCTTCTGCATCAGAGTCCTCATAAGGTGGAATAGATAATTCCTGATCAGAAGAGAAATCAGAAAAAATAAAAACCTGATCTGAAGATTCATAGTCAGTGCCTTGCCTAGGCCTCTTAGCAGGAGGGGGATGGTTACCGCTGATCAAGGTAATTAAATCCTCAGTCATTTTGATAATTTGTTTTTTAGGCATTGGGGCCTGTACACGTGGCCCAAGCATCGGTATTGTAGACATAGAAGTTGATTTTGGCCTTAGTTTTGAAGATGGCGTCAAATCTTTAGGCCTGAAAACACCCTCAGAAGCCGGTGCCTGCACAGTGGCTCTGGACCCATCTAAGGTAGAGACATCCACGGGTTCAATACTTAAAATGTCTCATGGCATACCAGACTCCGAATGGGTCTCAGTAGAGGCCTGCGAATCAAAAGTAGCGGGTATCAGAGGCTGCGAAAGCACCTCACTGAGTACCGACGAACTGGCAACTGGCTTAGGAGAAGCTTTGTCGTCTGTTTTAGACCTCGACAGTCTGTCTCTGTCTTTTTCTTTGCGTTTTTTAGGTATTCTGGTAGTCGGATTGCTAACCGACGACATTTCTGGATAGTTAAATCTTGAGCCAAAATATTTAGAAGCAAAAATATACTGACGCTTAATAGTGCATTGATTAAATTTAGCACAAAACCGACAGCAAGGCATGTTGTGGTCAGGGCCTAGGCAAGGAATACAGTACAAATGAAAATCCTTATGCCGTATTTGCTTCCCACAAGTAATACAATTATTAACTTTTATTGACATCGGTAAGGAGCAAGAAAAAGTTTCCCCAACAGGGTACTTAGCTTTAGGTTGAAAACTTCGGTTCTGAAACTCGAAAACAAAAATTTCAGGAGTCGGCCAACCGGCACATGCGAACTGCTTCTGCTTCGGGCACCGCACGGCAAGAAAGACTGAAGAAAATGGCATCGGCTGCATGTTTTTATACCCCTGATGACCTGATGTCATGGAAGAAGGGACAGCAACCGACGCAGGTCCCAAGACTTTGTTAATCAGGCCGACTGAGGGCAACCTGCCAGCAGATTACCCAAATGTAATGACTGCAACAATGAAGACTGCAGTGCTGGTGCTGCGGTAGCGTTGTCGCTTCACAGTAAGACATTGTCCTGTTCAATTCTCAGCTAGAGTGTCTTCTGTGTGGAGACATGTGTGAATGGGCGTACCTTCGTTGAAGGTTGTGTGTCAGGGCTGGCAACTCGGCACGTAAAACATCTACTGCCAATCATTAGCGGACCGGAGTTCTGCTGTGGTGAACCTTAACCGGGAAAAGCCGAAAGACACAACAATGACTGCAACAGTGAAACATGAACAACATCCATGGCCACAACAAGTACAAAGGACTGGGATTCAGCTTTTTGCCACAATAAAAATTCACATAATTTTTATTATTCCTATTGTATCACATAATGTGAAGCTGTTTCAGATGTGAAATGTATGTTTAACACTATTACTAAGGGAAAATTAGGAAATACATTTATCCTAAAATTTCAGGACATTTACCATTGTTCATGTGTTTTTTCGCACAGGACACAACTGCCCATGCATAGTGAAGGACAGAGGACAGAAATGCAGCAGTGTGGGCAATATACACACCCACCCACAGATGAAAGGTTGCAAGCAAAAAAAAAAAAAAAATATATATATATATATATATATATATATATATATGTGTGTGTGTGTGTGTGTGTGTGTGTGTGTGTGTGTGTCCAAGGCATCTCTCATTGACCTGACACATACTGATGATTGCGATTTTTTTGTACACTGCAGAATTTACATCCAGGCTGTGTAGACACAACTGTACTTCGCTCTGAGGTGTTTAACTGCAGTTATCAGTCTTCAAAATGTTTTGTACATGACTCCCTGACATTTTCCATACAGCAATATCACATTATAAGTGCCCTGTCCATTACAGTGGACGTAGGTAGGGATTCAACACAAGATCAGCTCATCTAGTATGTGAAGTTCCTCTTCTGGTAAAGAGTTTCAGAGCATCTTCACTGCCTATAACCAGCAAAAGAACAGTATGCTACAGGGATATTGTTTAGTCATCATCTGTGTCCTGCTGCATGCTGTAAAACCTGGGTCACTTGCCAATACAGTGCAAACAGCCTAGAGATTTATTATCAATGGTGTTTCAGGAAAATCACCCAAATTAAGAGTGAATGGAAAATCCTCTATATGAGCTAACATCACTGGACTTTTCCAGTTAACAAAACAAAATAAAACAAACAGATTAGTCAATAAAATGCATGCAGAACTGAAACAATGTTCTTTTGACCTCTGCCACTGGACTGGGCACTGCATTTGAATGTCTAGCATTTGTCTCCTAAAATAATACTCCCAGCTCAGTCTCCGTCAAAGTTAAGAGCCCTCTGGTGGTCAAAGGAAAAATAAAAGGAGATTACTATGATACTGGCCAAAGTTTCCGTCAGTTAAGTGGTGTTAAAAAAGCCTACATCTAGTATCCCTGAAGAAAATGCACAAGCTTAGTGGGCTTCCCGAGTCACGATAATGGAAAAAATTAAATAAACAAATAAAGCATACCTCAGGAAAACAGATAAGGGATTACAAGCTGCAAGACAATGGCCAGCATCTAATCTAATCTCAGTAACGCCACAAAGAGAAACAAATTACCCCTGGGCAGGGGTCTCACATGGAAATATCTGCAGTTTCTGAGGGTGGATCTGACTGCCTAGGGTTACCTTTACTGAATATTGTTAGTATCCATTTTGTGAATCATGCTATAGATCCTTCTCACCTCAAGGATACCTAATTTTATGAAATGCACCCATGATGAGACACTGTTTTTAAAAAGGGCACTATTGTTACTTCAGTAACAGAAGGTGATGTTTGCAACAACAAACTCGTTTACACAAACCCAGCTGAAGGAGATGGTGACAGCTGCATTCTTAGCAACAAGACTTTCAAATTTGCTCTCAATGGAACTGATCTTAGCTAATTTTCCAGACAGTACATACATCACACTTGATTACAGTACTTAGTGGGAAAAATGTAGAGTTAAAACAGATGTGAATATTACTTTTTATAAAATACAATAATCAACTGCATGGCAGAGTTTGGACAGTGTCACTTCCTTTAAATTGTTTTTCATACTGCTATGTTCTATACATTTCAATTAGTCACACAAATCTCCTATGTTTAAAAGAAAGCCAGTGATCTGTTTTATCAATTAGTCACAGAAATGTAGTGGTCATATTTCACCAGGAAATGAAGTCACATATCATCTGCCATATAATCTGGCTGAAGTTATCACGTTTTAAAATAAAACTAGACATCAGTTTTAATTTTCAAGATTTTCTTACTGAAATGCTTAATAAGGTTTGAGGAGCACATATGTGGAAAATTAAAGGTGAGCAAAATTTTGTCTTAAACAAAGGAAACTCCAGATCTTGGACAGAGTATCAGAAGTCCATTCATTAGACCTCAGATCATATAAGAAAAAGCCTTTCATACAAAATCACGACTTCACTTTGTAAAATCTCCTGTTACAATGAGACACTTCACTACGGAGGAACTACTCTCGGGGTCATAAACAAAGTCCCTTCTTACCTCTGTAGGAAGTCATTTAGTTGTCCATTTTCTATAACACTATTCCCTGTCCTCCAGTCCTGGCTCATCTGCCTCCTAGATTGACTTCTGGCACTCCTCTTGGACCTCTTATTTGCCCAAAATACCATTTGTCACTTTCATTTTTAATGGTTTATTAAAGCCACTGGCCACTTCGTTCCCTGTTAACAGCCATCTAGTTTTCTGTCCTTACTCCCCTCTGTTCTTCCTTCCCCTCTTGTTATTTACAAGGTAAATAAAATCCCAAGAAATAATATCAGACAGACAGCCATATAACAGCTGCAAGAGTTACCAAAAAGCATAAAAGGCATTAGAGCAAATATCGTGTCGTCCCTTCCCGAGGAGTGCAGGTTCCATGTAAGACACATTTCACTTTCTATTCTTAGTTCTTCCCCTCATCCACCATCTGAAAAGTAGTTGGGATTCAGATGGCTATACCCCCCTCCCTTTTGAATGCTATTTAATCTTTCTGTAATACTGTTACAGATCTCTGCATTTTACTACAGTAGCACACCATCTTTCTCTTACAGGCACTGCTTAGGCTCAATACTTTACACACACACACACGCACACAGACACACACACACACACACACACACACACACACACACACACACACACACACGCACACACACACACACACACACACACACACACACGCACACACGCACACACACACACACGCACACACGCACACGCACACACACACACACACACACACTTTGCTATTCCCACATTATATCATTACAGGTACTTTATGAACACTTTTTTTAGCAGGCAAAAGATATTTGCTAAATGATACCTACCCTGCTACTACAATGCTTTACTTCACTGTAGGCATTTGCAGATGATTTTTTTATAATTGCGGAGCCATAAAGGTACAGTCCCATCAGGCTGGAACTTACATGTCATAGGTACAGAACTCGACTCAATCTCCATAAAAATCTCTTCCCAACAACCTGTTTGCTTGATCTTCCTTCAGGCCACATCTAACACAGGCCCACAAAGGACAATCCAACTCTAGTATTCACAAATCTTCAATGACATTCCTCATCACAGGCCCACCAAGGACCTTCCAACTCTAGTATTCACAGATCTTCACTGACATTCCCCAGCACAGACATAAACAACCATCCAGCTCTAGTATTCTCAAATCTTCACTGACATTCCCCATCACAGGCCCACCAAGGACCATCCATCTCTAGTATTCACAGATCTTCACTGACATTCCCCATCACAGGCCCACCAAGGACCATCCATCTCTAGTATTCACAGATCTTCACTGACATTCCCCATCACAGACCCACCAAGGACCAGTATTCACAAATCTTAACTGACATTCCCCATCTCAGGCTCACAAATGACCATCCAACTATGGTATTCACAGATCTTCACTGACATTCCCCATCACAGGCTCACCAAGGGCCATCCAACTCTAGTATTTACAGATTTTCACTGACATTCCCCATCACAGGCCCACCAAGGACCATCCATCTCTAGTATTCACAGATCTTCACTGACATTCCCCATCACAGGCCCACCAAGGACCATCCATCTCTAGTATTCACAGATCTTCACTGACTTTCCCCACCACAGGCCCACCAAGGACCATCCATCTCTAGTATTCACAGGTCTTCACTGACATTCCCCATCACAGGCCCACCAAGGACTTTCCAACTCTGGTATTCACATATCTTCACCAGCATTCCCCATCACAAGCCCACCAAGGACCATCCATCTCTAGTATTCATATATCTTCACCAACATTCCCCATCACAGGCCCACCAAGGACCATCCATCTCTAGTATTCACATATCTTCACCAACATACCCCATCACAGGCCCACCAAGGACCATCCATCTCTAGTATTCACAGATCTTCACTGACATTCCCCATCACAGGCCCAATAAGGACCATCCATCTCTAGTATTCACAGATCTTCACTGACTTTCCCCACCACAGGCCCACCAAGGACCATCCATCTCTAGTATTCACAGATCTTCACTGACATTCCCCATCACAGGCCCAATAAGGACCATCCATCTCTAGTATTCACAGATCTTCACTGACATTCCCCATCACAGGCCCAATAAGGACCAGTATTCACAAATCTTCACTGACATTCCCCATCACAGGCCCACCAAGGACTTTCCAACTCTGGTATTCACATATCTTCACCAACATTCCCCATCACAGGCCCACCAAGGACCATACATCTCTAGTATTCACATATCTTTACCAACATTCCCCATCACAGGCCCACCAAGGACCATCCAACTCTAGTATTCACAGATCTTCACTAACATTCCCTGCTCTAACCTACGATGAGCCTCCAATTTGAGGAACGAAATTCCTGATTTCCTACTTTAAGGCAATAGCCTTTTACATAATTCTAACAAGTAATTATTTTTCCATCAGCCAGTCTGGTGCAACTACCTCCTAATTATCATGAGAACTTTAAAGACACAAGTTGCAATTTTTTTAACATTTAATGAAATATTCCCCATTTCCTATAGACAAGATTTCAGAATTTTACACTTTTTTGATACAATGGTAATCGATGTACAATTTGCAAACTTTCATTTTGGTGTTCAGTGTTTTCAGTATTTTATAATATTATCATTTTACTCATATTTTTTATTATTTCATCCTCTGGTATTTTTTTATGTATGTTTGATTAGTTGGTTTATTTTAATAGATCAGCTGAGTCATGTCACTTTATTTCAGTTGAATGTGTATAGATGTATACAATTTCATGAAATCTTATTATAAGTGTAGAAAGAACAGTGCTAAAAAGTATTAAATGTTTCTTTTATATAGGTTCATAGGTAGGTACTAGGCTATTGGCCCTAGGGCCTACATAAGCCTAGCCAAACGGTACCCTGGCTTTTGCAACCCAAGAAAATTATTTTCCTGTGCCCCTGTCGAGCAGAGCCACAGAAGTGATCCCTGGGGTGAATTTCCTATCTCCCATCCAATCATCAAGATTTTTCTTGAAGAGTGCTAATGAGGAGCTTTCTTTGATATAGATAGGCAGTTTGTTCCAAAGTATGGGAAGTCTCTGGGACATGAACCTATCCCTCCAGCATGTTCTGTTTATTGTGGTGACAAGGTTTAGGTCCCTAGAGCATGTAGCTCAGAGGGATTGGGATTTCTTTAAGTGGAGCATGTCCAACAGTTCTGCATTTGACATAGCTTTGTATGTTAGGCAGAGATCGCCTCTGAGTAGGCTATATGCGACGGAGTAAAGGTGGAGTTTTTTGAGATGGTCTGCTTAGGGCATTTGTTTGAGGCTGGCAATCCTCTTTGTGAGCTATTTCTGCGGCCTTTCCAGTTGTTGTAGATGTCATTGCCCCTCAAGCAAACAGTTGTAGATGTCATAAGATAGTGTTTTCTTTGTGTGTGTGATTAATTTAATTGTTATGGTTATACACTTGCTGGTAATTGCTTTTTGGCATGAGTTCTCTAGAGAAATTTGCTTCTCCACAGAAAATTAATCTTTAAAAGGAAGGACTATGGCTGGATTGCATATTTTCACACCATCATGGATTTGTGACAGAGGTAAGCATATTCCCTTTGTCAGTCTGAGAGGAAAGGGCTTCCTTTTGGAGAGAGAAACAGAGAGTATTGAAACGTCATAAGGGAGAGAAGAACTGTCTTCATCTTTGGGATGCCGATATGTAAGTGACACTACTGAGGAATCTGGGTCCCTTGGATTGTCTTGCCATTAAAATGCCACCTCCTGGGACAGATGTGCCTATGATCACTGTTGCTTGAAGAATCTAGATTTGCAAGAGGTTCTCTAATTGGAGGTCTGCCCAATCCAGCCATTAGGCCAGATAAAAATATCAGATCCTGCAGCATTACATGAAATGAAAGAGTAAAGTCAGAACATTGAGACAACTGAACTCTAAGGATCAACTGGAACTTAGATGGAGCTTTGCATAAGAGACCATTCAGACAGACAGACTGACACTGTAATCAAATCAAATCTGAGATCTTAACCCATGTTTCAATTGTTATTGTTTAGGAAGACTTAATGGCGAATACTGTTTCCCTTGAGGGGCACAAACCTGTCCTAGGCCAAAGAAGGCCCAAACAATTCTTGTGTCTAGAGAACAGCTTATGAACACAATTGTCTGAAGTGGGAGAAAGTGATATTTTGCAAGGCTGACTGTAAATGAGCTGTAAGTACGTCAGAAAAGAATAGATTAAGCAGACATCGTATGTTGAAGGAATTTTGTGTTGAAACAGCAAGGAGTTAGTCATCCAAGTAGAAAAATATCTTGGATGTCTACAGGCTGAAATAAGCTGCTACTATAGAAAGAAATTTGTTAAACACCACAGGGGTAAAAGTAAGTTAATATGGAAGGTCCAGAAATGGTAGAAATGCCCCTGATTGCTTGGCAGTTTGTGCATAGAGATAAACACTTTGCAATCAGTCTTTGCTGGACATATATGAAAGAATGGATTACAGCATGGCCATCTGAATGGTCTCTTTGGAAACAAATGTTTTGGGCTGCTGAGGTCCTTGTTTTTTTTTCCTGTGCAACATAAATATCTGTAATAAAATCCTAGACCTTTCAGGACAGGTGGAACCTCTTAGAAATGAAACGATGGTCCTCTGAAGTCTGTGTGACTGGATTGGGCACTGTTTTTCCATGGAGGTTTTACATCCCCTTTCATGATATTCCTTTTTGATGGGGTAGTATATCCTGTATTTGTAGGGATCTGGCCTGGGTGGGGAAGGAAGAGAATCAAGAATTCCTTATCATTAATCCCCGGACTTACAAGGCTGTTCATTGTTCTATGCTTGGGCAGAGAGTAAGAAAGTAAAGCTGCGTAACTAAGCTTACCATAAAAGTAGATGTTTGCATGACTGATCACTGCTGCCATAGCCTTAGTTATATGGATTATGTCCTGCACAACAGAACAGCCAGCTAGCTTCCATTGCATCAAAGGCATCTTCTGTGCACCCAAGCTTTTATTCAGCTCAAGTTGATCTGAAGAAAAAGAGAGGACTGGGCACAAAGCCCTTACGAGCTTTCATGCTAACTGAAAGAGGAGAGACTAGAACCTGAAAAGGTCACTGCTAAGTAAATAATATCTCAAATCCTCACCCGGCAACAAAAATATAGGGAATAGAAGGAGTGAGCAGCATCTTCTGTTATATACATTTACTTACACAACTGTACTATGTGCATTATAATTCATCCTACAGCATTCCTCTCAATCTCTTAGAGCAATAAATGTGGACAAAGCCATTAATAAAAGTGGGACAAAGGCCCAAAAATAGGGAACATTTTTAAATATTGCTCTTACAAGCTTAGAAAGTTGACAGGATAACAGGTTTTGCATTAGCATGAACTTTCTGAAGGATATTAAGTCTGAAAATCAAATGTCTGTCATTATTTTTTAATTTCAGTCTTTAATGATTTGCTAATAATTTGCCAGAAAACCACAATTTTATAAAAATGAACTAAAAATATGAGGCAAAAATCTGGACAGTCTGCGAAAATCTGTACATTGAGAGGTATATCCTGCACCCATCCTTACCTTATGGATCTTAGCCTTCCTGCAAGAAGGTTTATCCCACATAAGTGGTGCCAAAATCATGGACAGAAACTAAATGCCAAAAAAATGCATTATTTTGTCCAACATATGTCCACCATTCTAAGGAAGTCCTTCTGTATTGCAAAACGTATAAACCAAAGGAATGTGTCTAGATCTAGGGATGTCATTGTCCTTGTGACAAAGGGAGATACTCAAAGTGTGACAAAAGCAGATGCTGCCAGCACAGCTATCTGGAATTTTGTAAATAATTATATGTCATTTGCGAATATCAACATGATCTATATAAGATGCTTGCGTTATAAATGTATTAGAACTGTATGTCATGTGTATATCAAACTAATCTGTACAGACGTGTGTTAAAAAGGTATTTGTAAAGTCCTTGTGCTTAAAATGTAACCACAGTGTGCCCTATTGGAATAGAACAGAAATGTACATGCACTATTGTAACTGTTTAAATGTATACATTTGAACAGTGGAAACTGGAATACAGGAGGTTAACGTCAGAAAAATTGCTGAAATTAAATTACTTTATAGGCCAAGCCAGAGACATAATGTCTGTGCTGAGAAGTTTTCATTATTGTCGTCAGAGTGAACTAATTATTACCTCTGAAAGTATAAAGGATTGTAGTTGCTTTATGACTTCCAGCATCTGCCATAGATCTGAGGTCTATATATTTTCACAGGTAGATGCTAAATACTGCTAGCTTCCAGAAGCAGGGGTTTCACCCGAGATAGAGTGAGATGAAAAGAAATGATGTTATTCTTCAAGCTATCCCAGCAGTAATATTTGAGATATTAATTTGAGAACCATTAACCACATCTGTAAGTGAGTTTCTAGGGTATAGTAACTCTCTTAGATATAGTCAGGAATATAGCAAAGCTTAGTTTAGATATTTTTCTTTATTTATTTGAGACTGTTCTGCAATGTTGTTTTAAATATTTCCTGTGATTCTGAACACTGTCACTATGATTATATCAATCACTGAGTATTTTCTTGTTCTTTTATTATTTATTATTACATATATTTAAACATTTCATTGTGGCTGATCTGTCTAGAGATATTTAAGTTTTGAGAGTACTTGCACATTTATTTGGTGACACTGTGTGGGCCACTCTTAATAACCTTGCTCTTGGTCAAACTACAATTTGTATTACTACTTCTGTTCCTCCTTTATCCCTTTCTAAAAAATAAAATAAACAAATGTGTGAATATCCTTATGTTCTGACTGTGCTTCTCAAACATTTTGGAAATATAGAGTATATTTTAGTGCATTTATTAAAACTGTATTTGCCTTAATATTGCTACAACTCAATTGCTCTAGGTTTCACTGCACCTGAATTGTTTTAGTGTGTTTTAGCTGCTTTTCTGTATATATAGACTTTTCTGTATATGTAGACTAGCTACTTATTTTACTGTATTACTGCCTCTTAAATCATTTTTCAGTTGTGCACTTGCCTTGCTTCATTTAAAAAGTTTTAAATTGTTAATTTTGTAGAGTTTTAAATGTATTTACTGTTTAGGGCTACACACTCAAGTGTGTTAGCCTTTTCTGAGTTTATTTAGTGTATTATTGCATTGTTTAGCCTGTTTTAACAAATATATATATATCTTGTTTGCTCATTTCCCACCTTTCCTAGCTAGTATAGTCCAGATCCGAGGCTTTGCTGGTTTCAGGATTTTATTTTTTGTGTTCAGAGTTATCCAGACCTTGCTGTGGTAGAGGGAAGTCCTACTGCTTACCAGTGGGAATTGTGAGCATTGTACTGCCTGTCTGACACCAGAGGAGTGGTTTACAGCTCTGAAATTGTATTTTAGCCATTTTGGGCTGATTTCTATCCCTTTCAACTTTCTGGCTTAAAAACGCATGTGCTTGCACATTTTTCACATTGTTCAGCACCGCCGGGCTATGGTTAAACTATTCCAGGTGCCAGAAAGTCTGCTCTTCAAATTCTCCCTTAGAACTAGCTGGTTTCTCAGTAGTAGCGCAAAAATCTGAACCTCTGTGACTAGCACTTGCTTTAGAACCTGCTGGAAAGCACTAGAAAGCCTTAAACGGATACTAGCACTCAACTCTCCTTGTTATTAAGGAGAAATTAATTGTAGGCACTAATCAGCCTATAACTGCAAAGTACCTTGCAAAGGTAAGGGAAAACAGCTCTTGTACTTTACAAAAAAAGTACCTAAACAGGCATGTCCAAGGATCAACATCCACTGATTTCTCCTGTCCACCTGGTGAATCTGGGCATACTGGGGCAATGCAGTAGCTGCCTCATGTACACAGACAGCCCTCTCCTCCTACTACCCAACACTACAACCTGTGAAAGATGCACTTACATAGCCAAACTGGAAGCAAAGCTCTCTCCAGCCAAGATTGTGATAGAAAGTCAAGAGGAGAAGGTTAACACCTGCACTACACCTCAAGCAACACATAGCCCTTCAAAACCCACACCATCAACACCCACACATAGCAACACTAAACCCACATATGCGGAGGCCCTTAACATTAACCTGCCCAAGCAACAAGGACCTCCAAAGCTGAAACGCAAACAAACACCAGTCACAACCAAAGTGACACATAGCTCATAACACCAGTGTGCCACCCAACAACAGTCCCTAAGGCAAGTACAATGTACCCAACACTTTAGTCATAGTTGACTCTATAGTCAGGCACACTGATGTCCCACTCACCAGGCTGAACAAGGAGAAAATTACAGTCAGCTGCCTGTCAGGTGCCAGGATCCGCCACATAACACACGCACTCAAGTCACTCCACAACAAGTACAAATACGACTCTGTCATTGTCCATGTTGGAGTGAATGACTTGAGACGTACCTCCCTGGATTACATGAAAAGAGATATGGAAGAGCTCTCAGATCATGTGGCCCAGGCAGGTATGACCCTAGCCCTGAGTAGCATCCTGCCTTTGCCTAGAATGATACCACAGTATAAGGACAAAATGACTGACTTCAACAAATGACTAAGCTTCTGGTGTCATTCAAAGGGAATCCAATATCTGTCTGCCTGGGATGACATGATCGACAAACCACAATGCTTTGCCAGAGATGGTCTGCACCTATCACCTCTGGGATTCAGGTTACTAGCTAAAGCTCTCACCACCCCTATAGTGCCTTTTTTAGGCAAGGGTCAAAGGACAAAACCACCATCGTAACAGATACAAGCAAGTAAATCTGAATGTAATGCTACTCAATGATAGAAGTCTAAACCTCAAAATGCACTCTCTTGAGGCACTCCTAAAAATGGAGAACATTGATATCTGTGCAGTAACTGAGACCTGGTTCAAGGCTCCAGAGAGCCCCCTGTAATATCAAGCTACAACTCTTACCACACTTTTCGGCCACCAAACCAAGACAGAAACACTAAAGGTGGAGGAGTGTTCATATTCACCAAGGATATTTACACCTCCAGGCTAGTTGCTCAACACAATGCATCTGAAATTCTCCAGGTGCAAATAACACTAGGTAAGACTGCAATCCAAATTGTAGCTTGCTACAGATCCCCCACCATGCCCCAAAATTCTCACTACACCTTTCTAAACATACTGGACAATATTAAGATACAACCAAACACCCTAATACTGGGTGATTTCAACTACCCTGCCATTAACTGGGAAAACTACTCGCGTACCAACACCTTTTCCCAACGGTTCTTGGAATTCATAAATTCCAATGCCCTGGATCAACTAATCCATTGTCCCACCAGGGGCTCCAATATCCTAGACCTGGTCATTATCAACATGGAAGATAGATGCTCCACACCAGTGGTCACCCCCTCATTGGTTAGGTCTGACCATAAGCAAATCACCCTTGACATCCACATCCCATCTCCACCTCCCAGTAAGGAAACCTACATAAAAAAACTTCTCCAAAGCCAACTTCATGCTACTCAAGTCAGAAGTGACAAACTTCATGACACCCATGCAGATGGGAGCTGAAAGTTTGACTGCTGAATCCTACACTAAGGCACTGTACGAGCACATCCACTCATGCATGAATTGTGACATCCTAAATAGAACCAAGATGCTCTCTTCCAAAAAAAGGAAACCAATCTGGTGGTCTCCTGCCATAAACAAACTATACAACAGAAGAAAGAAACTGTTGCAAAAAGAGGAAAATCCCAGGATGCAAAAAACTCCCTTACCAGCCTCAGTAAGAAGCTGAGATCCCTCATAAAATCCTCCAAAGCTAGTTACGAAAATAAAATTGCCAAAAATTCCAAAGACAACCACAAGGCATTCTATAGTTATGTCAAGAATCTAAATGGCAATGCTCAGATATGCTCTGAGCTACAACAGAATGGCATTAAATATACTGATCCCAAGGATATTGCCAATATCCTGGCAGATCGATTTAGTGCAAATGTCACTCCCCTCTCACCCCCTAAAAGGCCCATCTCAATACCAAAAGATTGCCAAATTCTGGTAATCACAGCCACACAGGTAGAAACCACACTCTCCAAAGCTAAGAATACAGCATCCATGGGACCAGATGACATCCCAGGCTGTGTACAACATGAACTACAAAAAGAAGTGGCACCTCACCTAAGTGTCATGTTTAATCATAGCCTCACCTCAGGCTTCGTGCCCACTGAGTGGCGCATGGCTACAGTTATCCCACTCCACAAAGGGGGATCCAAGTTGGATCCTGGGAACTACCATCCCATCAGTCTGATGAGCCTGATCTGCAAAGGCATGGAACGCATTATCATGGAACTTATAAACAAAGACATTGGCAACCTTAAAACACTGGACCCCACCCAGTTTGGGTTTGTGAAGGGCCAATCTTGTCTCCTGAACCTAATTGACTTCTTCGAATCAGTCTCTAGAGCTGTGGACGAGGGTAAGGTGGTCCACACAGCCTATCTGAACCTCGCCAAGGCATTCAACACCATCCCCCACTCTGGAATCATAGATAAACTTACTAAGCTGGGCATAAATCCCTATGTCACTCGATGGGTTTCCAACTGGCTTACTGACAGAACCCAGACTGCAAAAGTAGCTGACTCCAAATCCAGCTCCAGACAAGTGACAAGTGGAGTACCTCAGGGTTCAGTCCTGGGACCGCTCTTGTTTGGCATCTACTTCTCTGAAGTACAGGGCAACACTAAGGGACTCTGGCTAACAAAGTTCGCAGATGACTGCAAACTGGGAGCCATTATTGAATCCCCAAATGATGTGGATATTCTACAAAAAGGCCTTACAGAAACAGATGCTTGGTGCCAGAGCCATGGGCTCAAGCTTAATGCCAAGAAATGTATAGTTATCCCCTTTGGAAAAAAAACATGCAGCCATGAATTACCACATAGGTGGCAGTACACTAAACACTGAAAGTGTGATGAGAGACTTAGAGACACAGGTGGACAGTGGTCTCACCTTCGATAACCACATCTCCAAAACAGTCAGGAAATCTTTCTATGTGGCACACCACATCACTAAGGGATTTTCATCCAGAAAAAAGGAGGTCATTGTCCCACTGTACTCATCCCTCATTAGACCCATTATAGAGTACAATGCCTCATTTGGTATGTACCTCACAAGACATAGGTTCATAGGTTCATAGGTTCATAGGTTGGTACTGAGCTATCTGCCCAAAGGCATATATTAGCCCAGCCACATTGTGTGGTATTCACCGCCCCTTTTGTAGTTCACTAGACCCTTGTACTAGCAGCTAGTACCCTTGGCCCCTATCTAGTAGTGCTGTTGGTGTGATCCCCGGTGTGAACTTTCTGTTACCCATCCACTCATCAAGGTTCCTCTTGAAGAGTGATAGTGAGGGGCTCTGTTGTATGTAGATTGGGACCCTGTTCCATAGTAAGGGAAGTCTCTGCGAAGGGAATCTATCCCTCCAGCATGTTCTATTCATTGTTGTGTTGAGGTTTATATCCCCAGAGTGTGTAGCTCGAGTAGATTTGGTTTTGCTAAGATGGAACATGTTCAACAATTCTGGGTTGGACATGGCTCTGTACGTTAGACAGAGATCGCCTCTGAGAAAGCGGTATGCAACAGAGAACAGTCTTAGCTCTTTCAATCGTGCTGCATAGGGCAACTGTTTGAGGCCAGTAATTCTCTTGGTTAGGTACCTCTGTGGTCTCTCCAGCTGCTGGAGATGTCTAGTCAGGTACATTCCAATTGGTGCATTGTACTCAATAATGGGTCTGATGAGGGAAGAGTAGAGGGGCACCATTACATACTTAGATCTTGATGCAAATCCTTTCGTGATCAGATGGGTCACATAGAAGGATTTTCTAACCATTTTGGCAACATGGTTATCAAAGGAAAGCTGGTTATCTACTTGGGTCCCTAGATCCCTTATTTCTTCTTCAGATTTCAGGGGATTACCTCCTATGTTGTAGTTTGCGGGTACTCCGTTTTTTCCAAAGGGGATTACTACACATTTTTTTGCATTTAGCTTGAGACCATGGCTTTGACACAATGCATCAGTCTCATTTAGCCCCTTCTGGAGGATCTCCATGTCGGACAGAGACTCTATTATAGCACCCAGTTTGCAGTCGTCCACAAACTTAGTCAGCCACAGCCCTTCTGTGCTTGCCTGTACTTCTGAGAAGTATATGCCAAACAGGAGGGGCCCCAGGACAGAGCCCTGAGGCACACCACTTGTTACTGGTCTGGATTCGGACATAGATCCCGCTACTCTTACTTTATGGGATCTGTCTGAGAGCCAGTTTGCGATCCATCTTGTGACGTAAGGGTTTATGCCCAGGCTGTTGAGATTATCAATAATACCCGAATGGGGAATGGTGTCAAATGCTTTAGCAAGGTCAAGGTAAGCCGTGTGTACCTCCTTTCCCATATCTATAGCCTGAGTAACTGTCTCAAAGAAATCCACCAGGTTCAGGAGGCATGATCTGCCCTTGACGAAGCCGAACTGTGTGGGGTCCAGCGACTGGAGGTTCCCAATCTCTCCATTTATGAGTTCCATAATGTTTCGTTCCATAGCCTTACAGATCAGACTGGTCAGGCTTATTGTTCGGTAGTTCCCAGGGTCAGTTGTGGCCCCACCCTTGTGTAGCAGGACCACCGTTGCCATGCACCATTCTCTGGGCATACATCCTGTGGAGAGGCTGAGACTGAACAGGGTATTAAGATGCGGGGTTAATTCCTTTTGGAGCTCGCGTAAGACACAGCCTGGGACACTATCTGGTCCCATGGAGGCAGTGTGTTTAGCTTTAGATAGAGCCTTGTTAACCAATGTATCAGTAATAATTGGACTTACACAATCCCCTGGAATGGTAATAGGACCTGTAGGTGGTGAGGAGGGGGGGGGGGGAGAAATTTGCACTGAACCTGTCAGCCAAGATGTTGGCAATGTCAGAAGGGTCAATGTATTTTGTTCCATTTTGTACTAGCTCAGAACAGACCTGAGCATTGCCATTTAGGTTTTTGACGTAGCCATAGAAGGCCTTATGGTTATCCTTGCAACAGCACATCTGCAGCAGCTGGAAAGGCCGCAGAAATACATCACTAAAAGAATCACAGGCCTAAAGCAGATGCCCTATACTGACCATCTAAAGAAACTCCAGCTATACTCTGTGGCATATCATCTACTCAGAGGCGATCTCTGCTTAACATACAAGGCCATGTCAAACCCTGAGCTGTTGGACAGGCTCCACTTAAAAATATCCCAATCTCTCAGAGCCACATGCTCCAGGGATCTAAACCTTGTCATCACAATGGACACGACATTCCTGACTCACAGACTCCCCATATTCTATAATAGACTGCCCATACATGTCAAGCAGAGCACCTCCTTGGTGATCTTCAAAAGGAACCTTGATGATTGGATGGGAGATAAGAAATTCACCCCGGGGATCATGTCAGTCACCTTGCTAGACAGGGGTCCAGGGAAGTAAATATTGCAGGAAGAAATATCCAGGGAATTCTTATGGCTAGGCTTGTATAGGCCCTAGGGCCGACAGCCTAGTACCAACCTATGAACCTATTAATATTACACAGTAAAATTGGACACCCTTTGTTAAGGCCCTTAAAGTAGCTGGTAAGGAGTTGGCTGGTGGCAGTGATAATTACCTTATAGTCTGGGCAAAAGGGGGCATGATAGTAAACCTGTGCCAGCCTTTCCCAGGTGTTTGTGTGTGTGTGTGTGTGTGTGTGTGTGTGTGTGTGTGTGTGTGTGTGTGTGTAAAGCAAACCTCAAAGAGAGAGTGTGTCAGCTTTTTGGGCAGGGACACAAAGTACTGGTTGGACACAGTGGTTGCTGGAGGTTTTGGCTTGGACACTCAGCTGAGATCTCAACTCTACAGCTGTGCCAATGGGGAATCTTACTGGGGATCTGGAGAAGGAGGGAGAAACCAGCCCCAGACTGACTGCAGTCTCTGTGTGCTCTTAAGGGATATTGCACTTGATGCAGTGAGATGCATCTAGAAATACAGTGTGAGTATTTGTCATCCTATCTGAGTGTGTCCCCACTGGTACCAGTGGTGAGGGTTGAGGCTCCTTGATTACTGGTCCAGTGGTGGGTCATTGCAGTCTCCCTTTACCTTAGCCCTCATTAGGCCAGTCATTGAATATAGTGCCCTCTTTGGCATATATCTGTCCAGCCACATGAAACAAATGGAATGCCACAGAAATACCTCACTAAAGGGATACAAGGCCTAAACAACTTGTCCTACATCAACCATCTTAGAGTCCTGTCTCTATGATCAGTATCCTTCAGACTGCTAAGAGGTGACCTGTGTCTGGCATACAAGGCATTCCCCAACCCATTACTGATGCATCTGCTGCACATCGGCAAATCCAGTGGTATCAGAAATAGTCTAGGGTTCTAAACCTCTTCTGCAACATCAAGAGAGTGGTTTGGAGGGAAAAGTATATCTCACAGAGGATAGCGCTGCTGTGGAACAGACTCATCCACATAAAATAAAGTTCATCCCTGTACATTTTCAAGCCCAACTTGGATCTATGCGTGGTTAAGAGAAAATTTACCCCAGGACTGGCCCCACCATACTACTAATGGACAGAGGCAGTTCCTAAACGCTTTATCCCATGCATGGGTCCCCTCAAATTATCTATAGTATGACCCCAGTTATTCTCATTGGAGATAATATATAATTATTGACCATGGTATGGGCATGACCAATCTATAATAAAAATTGGGTACATTGTTTCAAGAACTAAAAGGTAAATTGGCTAGGCTTAAAATGGCCTGCAAAGGCAACTAGCCTACTACTTACCTATGAACCTGTAATGATCGCTGCTGCAGAAATCGTAGATATATAGATAGATTATCTTAACTTAGGAGAAATAAAGATGAGGGTTCATGAGTCCCTGGAGAATGGTCCTAGCAAAGCCTGTCCTAGATCTGGAAAAGAATCTAGTTTGTAGTGCTTTGCAAAGGAATGCACAGAAGACAAAGTCGCTGCTTCTAGAATATCTGTAGAGTTCAGTGCTTTTCAAAAAGCCACAGGGTCCTAGTGAAATGAACCTTGGTCCTGTCTGGAATTTCCTTGTTGTGGTGGGTATAACAAAAGGTAATAACATGAGATAACCATTTGGAAATACTCTGCTTTGACACAGTTCGTCCTTTCTTTTTACCTTCATAGGAAATGAACATCTGATCAGAGTTCCTAAAAGATTTTGTTCTGTCAAGATAGTACCTGAGCTGTTTGTGGACATCCAGGGTATGGAGTACAGAACTCTCAGCTGGCCAGATTTTCACAGAATGTCCAGATTTTTGCCTCATATTTTTGGTATGGTCTTCACAAAATATGTGGGTTTTTTTTGGCAAGTCACTGAAAATTGAAGTCATTAAATAATGACATACATTTGAGTTTCACATTTCATATCCTTGTAAGAATGCATACTAACACAAATCATGTTACTCTAGCAATGCTTTAAGTTCATAAGAGCAATGTTTAAAAATCTGTCCCTATTTTTGAGCCTTTGTCCCCCCATTATTTTAGGTTTTGTCCAGATTTCTTGTGCTAAGAGGTCGAGCGGTATGATGGAGTATCATGCCTATGTTGTTCTTAGGTTCTGGAAAAAAAGACAGGGAGATGTATACTTTGACTCAAAATAAACTCGGATACCACTTTAGCCATAAATGAAGGATTAGCTCTTAAGGAAATCCTACCTTTGTGGAAAATAAGATAAAGATGGCCAACCATAAGGACTTACAACACAGACACTCCTCTTGCAGAGATAAGCGATCACTAACACTGTTTTACATTCTGTCTAGATACTAGAACCCTTCAGTGGTTTCAATCCTACCTGAATGGTCGACAGCAGGCATTCCTCTGGCAGAACAAACTCTCTAACCTTCTACCTAACACCCTTGGAGTACCACAAGGCTCTATACTAGGGCCCTTGCTGTTCTCCATCTTCATTAATGACCTTTATACTGTCATCCCAAAAGTCAGCTGATGAATCTACTCTGATTTGCTCAGCCACATCTCCAGTAGAGTTATGGTCAGCTACCCAGACCACCTTTAATACCATAGAAAACTGACTTTCTGAACATCGTCTGATCCTAAATCCCAAAAAAACTAAAATGCTGTTATTTTCACCAACACGTAGGTCTACCACTTTCACCTTTACCATAAAATCAAATGATGGCACAATAATCTCCCCGGACCCTTCTACAAAACTATTAGGTGTCATCATAGACAATAATCTAAAATTTGACCTACATGTTAACCAAACTATTAAAACCATCAATAAAAAACTAGGGTCACTTTACAGAATAAAAGCCTTCCTAACCCCTCCAGCTAAAATTGCTATAGCTCGCTCTCACCTTCTTTCAGTCCTTCTGTATGCATCCCCTCTACTCTTGAATTTAAACAAGACTGTCCTTAACAAACTCTCAATTTGCTACAACCACATTGCCAGGTTTGCCACTGGGCTGCCTTTTAGGACACATCATTGCATCAATCTAAATCAGCTTGGTTGGCTTGAACTACCTAGCCTAATCCAGTATAACCAACTGATTTTGGCCTATAAAATCCTCTATAATCCGGACAATACTCCTGCACTTAAAAATATTATCACCCCCTATAACAATCCTAGACCACTTCAAACCTCTAACAAACTACTAATTCAGACTAGCAAAATTAATAACACAGCCGGTGATTCTCTCTTTGCAAACTCTGTAAGTAGATCCTGGAACTCTCTTCCAGCTGATATTACCTTGCCTTCCACCTTAGGTCAATTTAAAACTAGACTCAAACAACATTTGTCACTTAACTGGCTATGTCAATGTATCAAGCCTGGCTAAGTCTCTGCAGAATGTGTAAAAATCTGTTAACCAGTTTACTGTGTAATTTAATTTAATCCTGACTTGCGCTCAGGATTAACTGTAACCTGTGGAACTTGTTTAACTTGCTTACTTATGTAATCTCTGTAAATAGTCTGTTTGTAATATGTAATGCTGGTATTATGTAATGCTCTATCTGCTTACCCTTGGAGCTTTTCTCCCCAGGCCTCCGCTGAAAATGGACATGCATCCAGTCGGACTATCCTGGTCAACAAATGTAAAATAAAAAATAAAAAATAAATGTTAAGAACATTAAGTCAACCTGATGAACTGGTTCAAATGGAGCAAGCAACAAATTAAAATCTGAAGTCGAGGTACCTGCTTTCTAGGTGACTTTGTATGCAACACCCCTTTCAAAAACAGTTACTCATGAGCTTGCATTGAAAGAGGAGCATCCATCAGGCAGACATGCTGAAATGGCTGACAGATGAGGCATGATGGAAGGTTAAAGCTCCATGAATCGTCTTTCTATGACACCTGAAACACTCTTGAATAAAACTGTTCTCATAGCTGAGGAGGAAGCACTGGTTCTACCTCCCTGAGTCAGCAGGTGCTGAAAGATAGGACAGAAAACAAGAATTTGACCTGGCAAATGAGGGAGAATCCCTTGAAAAGATGAAAGAGACTCCCACTGCCATCTGTAACCTTCATGGATTTCTTTCAGATCCCATTTCTCTGTAAATATCTGTTGCCAGAGTAAATGGTGGTTTACACTTCCTGAAAGGATTAAAGGTTTACCATGCTGGGAAAGGAGTGGACAGTCTTACAGATAGTCATTTAGACTTGTTAGACTGCCTTTGTCCTGGGGATTCTGCCTTTCTTTTTGGAATCATCCTGGCAATGCTTTTTAAATGTCTATTTACCAACAGCGTGCTGTTCATTTATTTTTCTGTTTGAAAATATTTGCAGAGGTAGCTGGGACCATACCTCTCAACCTCTTAGTGCAAGAAATCTGGACAAAGCCTGACAAATAGGGGGACAAAGGCCAAAAAAATGACAGATTTTAAATATTGCTCTTATTTATGTTATTTTTATTCTTATTTTATATTTGATTACCGGAGGTAAGATTCCCATATTTTAGTTATTGGGGTGAAAACTGGTAGTTTTGCCATGATTTTATTCCACCCATTTTAAAGGTTCCCTTTATCAGTAATAAGAAAAGGAAATACTGGATAAAAACTGAAAGAAGATAAAAGGCTTCCATGTGCATCGGACATGACAACTGACAGTGAAAGTATGTGTCCCATCATCAGTAATAACTGGAACATTTTACAGGGTAATAAAGAGTTAGTAGGTGTAATAGGAGACCATCCTAAATTTGTGTATAAGAATTATCACAATATGAAAAACCTATTACAAAAGGGTGGTAACACAAGAGAATATGGTTGCATTAAAATTCCATCTAAGAAAACAACGGTATGGTTAATTGTGGACAATGCAACATTTGTAGATATATTCATGAGGGGCACCTCATCATGTTAGAAAACCCTTCTTATACTATTAATATATTACTAATATATTACTATATTAATGTATTACCTTACTCATATTCTCAAACTTTCATTGTTTGTTTTTCTTATCCATTGTACCCATAATATTGTTTTCCTCTGTAATATTGTTAATTTGTCTCTATTTGTATGTATTTGTATGTCTGTTTGGGGCTTTTCCCCTTGGGTCTCCACTGAAAAAGGGTAATTCTTACCCAGCTGGACCAACCCGGTTAACAAATGCAAATAAATAAATAAATAAATAAT
Source organism: Protopterus annectens (assembly GCF_019279795.1). Lineage (NCBI taxonomy): Eukaryota > Metazoa > Chordata > Ceratodontiformes > Protopteridae > Protopterus > Protopterus annectens. The sequence goes on along the minus strand of NC_056743.1, from coordinate 54,153,320 downwards.
AATAATGGAAGTTTTAACTGTCAGACAAAAGGGGTGGCAAACATCTGCGGATGTTTAGGGTGTTCAACATTTTATATTGTAATGACCACCAGCAGGTTAATTGATAGAATCAAAGAACCCCTGTATTATATCAAAAAGAAAGATCTGAAAAATGCTTTATATAAGCACACCTTGAATTGTCCTGAACACAAAAAAAATTATTTTCAGTTACTGAAAAAGGGAATGAAGGTTTAAGGGGAGGGGATTTAAAGAATTCACTTGAACAAAGAGAAACTTTTGGACAGATCAAACTGGCAGCTGATAAATCCCCTGACTTAAATGACATAGTCAACATAAAATGTTTTTTGAAAAATAGGAGAATATATCTCAACAAATAGTAACAAGGGGATGTGGTGTGTATAGTAATTGTTTTATTGCATAATGAAACTGTTTATTAATTAAATTATCACCTAATTGGAATGTTAATTGGGACTTGTGTAGCAAATGTATTCTGATGAAGTCTTTCTAACAAAAGCGACTAATAAACTGAGTGGATGCTAGTGTGGTTTGGAGTTCTTTGTTGATTCACATACAAGTTTTTTGGTGTTCTTAATTTGTGTAGGTCTGTCTTCTTAAGGTTTGTTAATACAGGAGATGCATAAAGCAATGTAGAGAGAAGGTGAAATACAGTAATTTTGGTGGTTTTGGTTAGATGTTCTTTGCAGCGGTATAGGGTTCCAAGTTTTTTATGGACTTTGGATATGGTTTGTGCTATATGTTTGTCAAACTTTAGGTTTTGGTCGAGTATTAGACCAATAAGTTTAGCTTGTGATACTGGGGAAATTTGTGTGTTATTGGCAGAACTGATAGAGAAGAGAGCAGAAGAGTCAATAATTTTGGTAGATGGAAAAGCATAAGTTGAGTTTTTTAGGAGTTAAGTATTAGTTGTGAGTTTTATAAGCAGTTTTCGATATTGGAGACGGCCTCTTGGATTTTAGTTTGGAGTGCGGGAGTGAGCAGATCAACGTAGTATCATCTGCAATTTGGACTATTGTATCTTGCTGGGTGGCAGTGTGGAGGGGGATTGTAAAGAGATTAAAAAGTAGGGGTCCCAGTATGGATCCATGTGGTACACCTACTGTTACTGAGAGAAGGGGAAGAGGGAATTATGCCACTTAACTGCTTGTTGGTGGTTGGATAGATAGTCTTGAAACTAGAGCAACAAGGGGTTGTTTAGGTTGAGTTTGGCTAAGACAGTAAATAGATTGCTGTGGGATACTGTATCGAATGCTTTGGACAGATCAAGGAAGGTGGCAGACACTAGGTTTCCTTGGTTCCTATATTGACTGACAGTGTTGGTGAAGGATATAAGTGCTGTGGTGGTGCTGTGGAATGGGTGAAAACCATGTTGGGTGTTGGTGAGGAGACTATGTGTAAGTAAATGCATCATCAGCACAGAATGGATACATTTTTCGAGGATTGTTGATAGGGGGATAAGATTGCTATGAGGCGGTAGTTGGTAAGTTCGGTTGAAGGACCACCTTTGTGTAAGGGTATTATGTAAGAGGTTTTCCAAAGAGCTGGAATTGTATGCTCGTTGATAGACTGGTTGATAAGTATCAAGATGGGATAAGCTATAGCATTATTTAGAGGTACTCTGCAGGGAGCTTGTCGATTGCCAAATTAGTGGGTTTTAGTTTAGTGAGGTGCTTGTATAATGTGTTGGTAGGAAATGGTTTGAGAGTGAATGGAGGGTATGAGTTTGTGTTGCTGACTTGTTGCAGGAGAGTGTAAGGCTGGCTGTTGCTAGTTAGGTTAAGGATGGAAGAGGTGAAGTAGTTGTTAAATTGGGTAGTTATCTCTATATCATCACCTCTGACACTGGGGGAGGGGTATTGAGTTTGCCTGGTTGTAATACTTGGTTGGCAGCTACCCAGAAGTTTTGGGGTTGGTGGTATGTTTTACTTATAGCTCTGTGTAGTGATTTTTCTTATCTTGCCTTATCTGTTTTTTGCGTTATTGCATAGTTCAAGGTTGTTTTTTATTCGAATTGTCAGTAAGGGGGTCATCTGATTTATTATGTTTAAAAAGGTGGAATTGAAGTACTCCACTGCCTTGTCTAGTGTGACAGTTGTTAAGGGAGCCCAGTTGCAATACCTTAGTACATTAATGAAATGCTCAGGTATGAAATTATTTGAATTACAGATTTCATGTAAGGTGGTTGTTTTAGTGGTTTTGAGGTTTTGTCTTAATATGAATGTGGGTGAATGGTCACTAAGGCCAGTTGGCACTGTACCATAATATTAGGCAGTAGAATGGGTTGTTTGTAAGGATCCAGTCTAGTATGGATTCCTTGTTGTATTTTTGTCAATGCGGGTGGGTGTTTGGATACGTTGAGTATAGGAATACAGGCTGATGTGTCTAGAGGGGATAGTTGTGTTGATATATTTCCAGTCAGTGTTAAAGTCCCCTAGGAGGAGTGTCTCCTGTGGGAGGTTTGTGGATGTCCAGTTTAGTATAGACTCGAAAGTAGGTATGTTGTTACCTAGGTGCATGTAAATACCCACTACGTTTTATTGCTTCTGTTGACTGATTTGATTTTTAGTGAATAGAGTTTCTGCATTGTTAAATGTTGGGATTTCTTTATGTATAAGGTCTACCTTGAGGACAGTCTTGTATAGTATGGCAACACTTCCACCTTTTTTGATAGTTCTATCATCCCTGATTATATTATAACCTGGGGGAAGTATCTCATTGTCCTTAATGTGGGGTTTAAGCCAGGTCTCTGTAATGAGTGTAATGTCTGGGTTATAAGCGAAGAGTGTGGCGTGTAGTTCATCAGTTTTGTTCAAGATACTTCTAGTGTTCATACTAAGTATAAGTAGGTCACAGGGCTTTTTACAGTTAATTGCATGTTGCATCTCTGGACTAGTGAGGTTGGCAGTATCAGTTGTGGGGCCTGGGTTGTGGTGTATATCACCACAAATTTGGAACTGTGTTTGCAGGAATACACACTGAGATTGAATTTTGAGTAGAAGTTTAGTTACTCTGTTGGGTTTGGTGGAAGGTATGGTGGATTAATATATTTGACTTTGTATAGCTCAGTGGTAGAGTAGTTCAGTAAGGAGAAGGGAGTGTTACTATGTGTTTGGTACATGGAAGTTAGGGTTGGGCTGGGGTGAAATATTATATGAACATTATGGTAGCAGGTAATGGTGTAAAGTGTAACAAGGGTAGCTAATAGTAATAGATGAGAGATAAACATGAACTTGAGGGTTTGTGGGCAGTGGTTCGGTTGGTGGTGATAGTATGGGGTATGGTAGGAGGATTTCGTGGGTGGAGGGTGGGAGCTTATTAATTTTTGCAGTTGTGTTGTTGCTTTGGTATTGGTTGAGGTGGTGGGTGGGATATGGGCAGGGGTGTGATCTTATGTCTATAAATTGTCAGATAGTGGGGGTGGGTGGTAACTGGGGGCAGGGGAGTGGAGTGAAGACTGATTGTAGCGAGGGAGGAACGGGCAGGCCCAGATCAATAGTCAGCTGTTAGAAACCACTCAGTGAATTTTAAGCAAAGGTATGCTACTTTGCACAATCACTCAATTTTATACTGTTAAATTAATGCAAGTGTAGACATTATCTAATTTTACCCTGAAATTCTTAAAAGGATATAAAATTAAAGCTGGGGTTAATTACGGATGAAACAGGAGAGGTGATGGAATGCTACTTTATAGATTTAAGTGTTCCTCAAAAGAAAATAGACCATAGTTGGGGGGGCACTTACTGGGGAGAGCTATGCAGCTGTTGCTTCCTGGTGATGTACTCATCAGTACAGTGGTTTGATTAAGGAACTAGACAGCAGAATGTACTAACACACTCACTAGCATTTGTTTAAGTTAGCGCAGGTAAGGTATTTTACTGCCTAGACAATTGGAAGTTAAGCACCTACATTAGTTTTTAGTCTCTAAGTATAAACTTAGAAAGTTGATAGAATAACAATGTTTGTGTTAACATACATTTTCTGAAGGATTTGAAGTCTGAAAGTCAAATGTATGCCATTAGTTGGTGATTTCAGTCCTCAGATCATCCCAGTGATTTGCCAAAAAACACCAACTTCATGAGAAATAGATCAAAAATATGAGGCAAAAATCTGGACATTCTGTGAAAATCTGGACTGTTGAGAGGTATGACTGGAACATCTGAGCAGAAGCCAAAGTAGCTCCAGTTGCAGAGTAGGTCAAAGAGAACAGATTACAGTGGTTCAGGCATATATGCAGAAAAGCAGACAATCTGGTGAAGAAGACTTGGGACTGACAGGAACTAGGTAAGAGAAAACAAGGGTGTCTAGCAAAGAGATGATTAGATTATGTAAGAGAAGACCTGGAGCAGCCAGGCATAACTGTCAAAGAAAGTAGGAGAGTGACAATGAGTCAAGAGAGAGATGGTGACACTCGATATGACACCCCAAACTCATGTAGGAAATAAAAAAACAGGCAACGGATGTCCAAACCTCCTGGGGTTTAAATATCCAAAGGTAGTTGAAGACAGTCAGTCGGAACTTTGACTTGTGAACTAAGCCAGCACACGGAAGCCAAAATAAAACCAAAGTATGTGTTTTAATATCCAAAAGTGGTTAAAAACAGCTAGTTGTAGTAACAACTTGTAAAATAAACAAAACCAAGTACGTGTAAAGCACTTTTCGTTCGGGTTGTACCCGAACATCTTCAGACCATGTAGGAAATAGGAAAAAGGGGGATGATGATGATGATTGCAGAGGTTCAGGAAAATCCACTTGCAATAAACAATACTTTTTTAGAGACAGGGAAATATCATTATGCTCCTACTGAAAGAACCGATTCATTCTAGAAATAGTTTCAGAAAAAGGGAATCCTTCAAAGAGATTGATAAAAGCCACACTTTCCACAGAATATGACTCAGAAACCTGAACAGAAAAGGCAGACGTTGTTCCTTCACAATCATTTTGTGGTTCAAAATTTTGAACCTCTTCAGAAAATGAAGAATCGACTTTTTTCTTGCCAGAAACAGCTGAACTGGAAGTCTCTGGAGCCTGAATTAAAGCCAATAATTTGCTTCTATCTAAAGTTATGGAGACAAAAGATATATGTTTTAGTTTTTGCTTTTTTTTTACAGGAATTTCTTAAGAAGCACACACACTTTTGCCAGGCAAAACCTTCCTAGGAGCAGGCATTCTAGTTTGGCTATGCAGAGAGATATTCCCTGCTTTTTCGCCTGCAACAGGCAATAATGGTTCTCTACTACCCACCAAGGGCACTCAAACTGCTGCAGTGGATGTGCCTACCTCCCACACATGGTAGCTGTAGGGACTTCACCAGATGGCATCAAGAAAATAATGAACAGTTTGAGGAACCAGAATTGGCCACATCAGAGTCACCCATCTGTGGTGGAGGCACTTTAGTAGCCTGTTGTTATGGCAAAGGCTATTAATTCATTTTCATCTTTTTTGTGGATGGTAGAATGCAGAACTGAGGAACCAGTAGTTTGCTCCATGGTAAAGATGAAACAGAACATGACAGAAAAGTCTAAAAAACTGAAAAACTGAGCATCTCTAATAAGCCACATCAAATGCAGTCAGGCATGCTGAATAATGACAAAGCCGCATTGTGCTACCACAGTAGCCTCTCCCATGGCATTCTAGACCACATGGGTCAGGAGATCACTGAAATGCAAGAAGGTTTATGCCTGGGTCCTTAGTTTTTCTATAAAAGACCCTCTGAAAACTCTTCCACAAAACAGTGCAATGCATCAGTCAGATCCCTCTGGAAGTTCAATGCGTGCACCTGGTATTTTAGTCGCTGCAAGGACAGAGTGGTAAAAGCAGACATATGCTTCCTGCAGCTGTCCAGGGGTCTTGACTCTTGACATGGAAGATGGGCAGCAGAGAGAACCCTACACATGGCTATCTCAGAAACAATGAAGTCAATCTTGGAAGTTTCTGCCCAAACTATAAAATACCTTAGAGGCTTGAAGATGTACCCTGCTTTCTTTGAAATGTGAGAAATCACTTTCAGCACCTGGAACGGAATAGTAATACAAATTCTGCTACTACACGGAGGGAGCCCAGCTGCTAAATTAATTAGAACATATCCTGCCCCCATACTACATAGCTGTAGCTACCTGCAGGACATTTGACTGGGAGCTTAAGGTGTATACAGCTTATTTTTTTAAGCAGGAAACGCCAATTGTAAGGAGTGTGAGCCCAAACTAAGCCCTAGGCTTCTTAATACAGTCAGTAAAATGCAGAAAATGGCAGTAGAGTACTTACCACACAGCAATCGCTATCTGTAATGGGTGGGGACACTGAACAAGCTCTAAGCTTCACAGTAGTGTGTTAGTTATACAGCAAACATTAAATGTAAGGTATAAAAGACTTGACTGTTCCTAGTGTATCAATAGAACTTACTTGGTGCCTAGAAACTGTGACATAACTAAATGAAATAATTCAAGGTGTTATTACACTTTCTACCAGTTTGAATACCTAGCCCTAGGCTATAAACTGTATAGCCTTGTCTGTATTTAAATGCTACTGTACATGATGTTTGCTAGATAAAGATGGACTAGTTCTTTCAGTCCAAAGGCAATTTTCAGTTGGTGTTAATGCTAGTTATTGCTTTTTATCTCATCTTACTTATTTTATCAGTTTGTTACTCTCTCCCTTTATGAAACTAGCGACCCTACCTGCCTTAAGGATAATAAAGCTGAGGAACTGCCCTGCATCTTTAAACCAACCCAAATCCTACCATCCTCACCCTAAGCTAAGGAACGGAATCTTTCTTGCCCTGTGCAAAAGCCCCTCAAGGACAATATAAAAGGGGAAAGTATGTGTAGTACAACTTCTGTCTATTGCAATACCACTGCATAAGTACCTGTTAGGCACTCAGCTAGGGCGGCCAGCAGCCAAACCCTTTCTTCTCCTGCTTACTAGCATAACATTCCCCCCTGTACCCTTTAGAACTAACTTATTTCCCTCCCTCCTCATATTTCTAGCCCTGCTACCTCTTATTGAGACTCTACTGTTGCTACACAACCTTTAGCCACTAGGTGGCACCTGCTTTTGCTCCTAATATTTTCTCTCTATCTCTAAACTTAACTCACAGGTACACAGTATTCGCAACTTGTTGAATACAGTTCCACTCTACCCTTCTGTCCTCATACTCTATTCTGCCCACTATCCCTACTCTCTAGCCTCCTACCCCTCACCCTCTCTACCCAAACTTACCTTAGCAATCAGCTTCCCACTGATTGTACTCCTAGGATTCACTCCTACAGTGGCTCTATCCACTCTGTTCGCCCTGCGGGCTAACTCCGCTCCCTTACCCTGCCCCCAATTCTCACCCGCCCCCAGTGCGTCTACATTTATACATTCTAACCACACCCCCTCCTCCAATTAACCAACCCCATACTCAAAACCTGTTAATTGGTTAATCCCACTTCGCCCTCAACTTCTACCTAATCAACACAACTGAAAACATCCCTGCATAGCAACCTGAACACTACACAACTACAATGCCACCCATTACTACTCTAAAACACCTAAAACCCTTACTACTACTCTTACTCCTTCATATCCTAACTGTACCTTACCTAATTACCTTCTACGAGCACCTTAATTCCCTACACTTTAGCAACCCCAGAAAGCAAACTGCCACAACTCTAATAATCCCACATAGCCAAAACAATACATCCAGTACACCAAAGTACTCATCAGCCACATTTCATAGACTTACCCACATCACATACTACAGCTCTAGAGCAAGAAAATCTCAAAGTCTAACATGTAAACTTTTAAAACTCATTCTACAAACACATGTACAATCCCTAATAGATGGGGACATTCATCCTAATCCTGGCCCAAACTTCACCCCTGCCACAGAGCCCAACTCCCCAACTTCTAGGTATACAAACTTGACTACAAGACCTCACAACTCTCTCCTGATAGCCCATCTCAATATTTGAAGTATAAATAACAAAGTTGCCCTCCTGCATGCCCTCATGGATGTACATTCATTTGACATCCTCTGCCTCACTGAAACATGGCTCAAGCCATCTATATAAAACTAGACTACAGGTAACCTCAATAGACTCAGAACCTCCCTTAACTAGTAATGCAGAGGTACTTATTTCCAAGATTCAACTCAACAGATGGAAATCTGTATATATTATCTGTATCTATCTCCCTCCAGGCAACAATATCAGCACCTTAGAGGCTATCCTAAGCTGGCTATCCACCACCTACCCACAAGAAACGATAGTACTCAGAGACCTTAACATAAACTGGAGGTGCTCTACATCTGAGCAGCCTTCTACCCACATCAACCTACATGTTTTTTCTCAAACCATTACATCTCCCACTAGATTTAATAAACTTAATAACAATAACAGCACACTAGACTGGATCCTTACAAATAGTAATCAACAATCATACAAAGTAGGGACCCTCCCTGAAGGCCTAAGCGACCACTCACTCACATTCATAATCAGGTATAAGAGTGAAATTCCAAACACAACCATTTATAAGAGTATAAGGTCTAACAAAAATTTTAACCTCAACAGCTTTCAACAAGAACTCATAGCTTGTGACTGGTCACCCCTGAAACGCCTACCATTAGAAAAAGCAGTCAAATACTTTAATTCCAAATTCTTAACCATACTTGACTATCATGCCCCAGCTTGTACAATCAGATGTAGATCAAAACCAGCCCTATGTCTTTCCAAAACTGCCAAACAAAAAATCCTCCAAAGAAACAAACTCAGGACCACCTGGCTGACTACTAATAATGCCCCACAGATCAATTAAAGTATAGACAATTAAGAAACGAAACCAAAAAAAGCCGTAATATCTGATAAAAGAAACTTTTACTGTCACCTACAACAAACCCACCAAAATAAACCTCAAAAATTCTGGGCTGGCATCAACAAACTGATACACCCAGGTCGCTCAGTCACACCCAACCCCTCAGGCTCTGAACACAATAGCCCCAACCAAATTGCCAATTCTTTCATTACTTTTTTACAGAGACCATTCAATCTCTGTCCAATCAGCTATCCCCTGACACAACATCTTCTTCCTCCCATAACACTAACAATCCACCACTATTTCAATTTCCACCTGTTCCTACATCCCTTGTCCGCACCCTAATACAAAAACTTAAACCCACCACTCTCGCTACAGACCTCCTACCTGCAGAATATCTACAAAAAGCTGCTAAAACCATAGCCTACACCATAACTATCCTTATCAACAGAACTGTCTCTGAGGGAACCATCCCATCACTCTGGAAAATATCACATATTATCCCCCTGCACAAAGGTGGTAACTCCATTGATTTATCTAACTACAGGCCCATAGCCATATTATCCCATCTGGCAAAAATCATGGAGAGGTGCATTCATAAGCAGCTGTTAAACCACTTACTAGATAACAACTTGCTAGCTATCTGTCAACATGGCTTCAGACCATTTCACTTCACCACCTCTGCTCTCTTATCCTTCACCGACTGCATCAATAAAAATCATAATAATGATACACTATCCTCGGCTCTCTTTATTGATCTGTCAAATGCTTTTGACATGGTCAACCACCAGCTACTCATAAACTTACTAAAAAACTTGTCACTAGCTCCTCCTGCTATACAGTGGTTTCAATCCTACCTAAAATCAGGCAACAAGCCGTACTATGGCAGAATAGCCTGTCTTCCCACCTCCCAATTACCCTCGGAGTCCCTCAAGGCTCCATACTTGGTCCTCTCCTCTTCTCTATCTTCACAAACGACCTACACTCTGTAATACCTCAAGCCACTTTATTCAATATGCAGATGATTCCACATTAATATGCTCGGCCATGTCACCATCATATCTACAGTCTCTTACCCAAAACGTGTTTAGCATAGTTGAGAAATGGTTCCTTGACTGATGTCTCATTCTGAATCCAAAAAAAACAAAAATGCTATTATTCACACCCACACGTAGAACCTCCCCACTTAACTTTAATGTTACATCAACTAATGGTACCATTATATCTCCTGATCCTACCACAAAACTTCTTGGGGTACTGATTGATAATAACCTCTCCTTTGAGCCCCATATTAACAACACTATAAAAACAGTTAACAAAAAATTAGGATCCCTCTATAGAATCAAACCCTTTCTGACCCCTATAGCCAGGACCACTATTGCCCGTACCCATTTAATCTCAACCCTTACATATGCATCCTCTATACTAAACTATGTAAAAGCAATATGAACAAGCTTTCCATCTCCTACAGTAATATTGCAAGATTTGCAACTGGGTCAGTCTACAGAACCCATCACTGCAACAATCTTAAACAACTAGGCTGGTTAGAACTGTCAAATCTAATTTTACTGACCAACTCACAGTGGCACAAAAGATACTGTACCAACCTTCAGATACTCCAATACTCACTAACCTAATCTCCCCCTACAATAACCTAAAGTCCCTGCGCTCATCAAACAAATTACTAGTTCAAATAAATAAAACCAACAATCTGGCCGGCGACTCTCTGTTCTCTAATGCAGTAGGAAAAACCTGGAACACCCTCCCTGATCACCTAACCTCCATATCCTCAGCTCCCTTATTTAAAACCAAACTTAAAACATATCTTAAATCTCACTGGTTATGCCCCTGTGCTAATCCAGGCTAACTACTATATTTGCATCCTGACATTTCTCTACATACCAGCATAAGCTAGTTAATCCTATACTAACAATAAAAGAAAAAATTGCCAAAAGAAGACAACCCACCACTGCGTCTCTGTAGAAAAGTGTAGGTAATCCAAGAAAAAAAGAGACGGAGACAGCTTTGGAATCCAGAACAGGCCTTTACTTGGTGCAAACACAAGCGCTTTCACAATTAAGCTTCTTCAGGTGTATACAAGCACTAAAAATACCACACCTTTATACTCATGTTACATCACCCAATTAATAGTCATGTGACTGGTCCCATCTATCATAATATATTTTATTTCATTCATAATAACTAAATCATATATAAGAAATATATATATATATATATATATATATATATATATATATAATATATATATATA